>NC_133657.1:88002840-88302840 GCF_009905375.1 Apium graveolens
TTACAAACCTAGATGAGGTTTTTGGGAGTATATTTGGTGAGAGTATGGAAGAAAGAGAGGAATGGCAGAAGGGAAACAGAAGAAAGGCCAAGGCACTTAGAAGGAGTGAAGATAATACTGAAGTAACCAAATCTATATCTAAACCACTACCTTCCATACCTGAACCTCTTGTTGCTAATCCCACTATAAACATCCATGGTGAACCAATCATTCCAAAAGAGGAACCTATTGATTGGGACACCATCAAATTGCCTACCTTTCTAACCACTCTTCCACTACCAAAGAAACAGAAAAGAAAACCCAAATCTACACCTCCCATAACCTCTAAGAAATTCACTCAAAAACAAAAGCCTAAGCCTAAGCCATCCATTTCTAAAGATGATTATGTTCACATCTGTGACATAAAAGAAATTTCAGACATTGAACTCTATCTGGATGAGCTGGAGGATGTAAGAGGAATAGCTGCTTACAGACAGCTACCAGAGAGATTAGTGTTCAGATACAAAGGAGCTGGGGAAAGAACATGGCCTCTCCACAGGATTCTGAATGAAGGCTACTCTACCTTGATTAGAGTCTTTTCAGCTATACAAAAGGATTCTGGCTTTACCAGAACTGCCAAGACTGAAATTCTCAACAAGATTGCCAATATAAGGAAAACTTGGAGGGAGCCCAATGCTTTACCCAGGACTTTACTCATTCAAGAAAGGGGAATTACAATTCACAAATCACCTCATTGGTTGATGGAATTTAGAGATGATAAAGGAGTCAGAAGATTTTTCAGACTTGAAGACCAACTCAAGATTGCCAGCAATGAAACTCTCAAGGAAATGCAATCTAAGTTGGATATCAGTGTTGAAGATGAAGCTGAATTCTTCAGACAACTCCAACTCCAAATTGAGGAAAATGACAAAGGGCTAGGAAAGAAAACCAGGGAACAAAGAAGAAAAAGATGATTTGCTCAGGCTAAAGGAGTATCCTTGGAAATACTGTAAATCTTCAATTTCCTCCTAGTACATACATTTTTGCAGCATTTTCAAATTTCTACTTAGTTTCAATTCATATATCTGTTAAGTGTTTTGTTATCATCAAGTTAACCCTGAATTTATGCCTACAATTCTTATAGACATAAATAGGGGGAGATTGTTAGGAATATATGTACATTAGTTTGATGATATGTTTAACAAAACACTTAAGTAGAAATTCAGTATCTGTAGCCTCAACGGATAAGACCACTTTGGCTATCCGTTGATGGTGTAGCTTTACTTAGAAATAAGTCTAGTGTTGTAGCATATTTCAGTCTCTGTATTTAAGATGTAATTCTTAGAAGTTGAGAGAAACTATGAGTCATGTTGACTACTAGAAGATATGCAGATAGGAAGGCCAATTGTAAATATTTCATGCCTTGTAATTTTGTATAAATGAAGTGGTATCAACGGATGACTTAAAGACCTTCAACGGATGAGAAGCTAAGCTTCAACGGGTGTCTCTAAAGCTTCAACGGATAACATCCTTCAACGGATGAGTGCATCAACGGATGAAAGCTTCAACGGATGTTCTGTTGATTAACCGTTGATAAGTGGTAGTTGTACCTACAAACAGAGGCACGTGGGTGAACAGAGATAACTGAAATGTGGCAGCCTAATTTCAGGAACATCAGAAAAAGCAGCCGTTCTACTCTAGTATAAAGAGACATTAAGTCAACAAAGTACTGGAGTGAACTGGAGAAGAAACAAGTGGAGATCTTACTTTATTATTTTATATATCCTTGTCTTCACTTGTAAACTTGGTAATATATAAACCAAGTAGTAGCTAGTAATTAGAAGAGAATTTTTCCAGAGCTGTTTAGAAAAATCTTGAGAGAAAAATTATCTAGTTTGTACTAGGATGCAGCTGTGATCAAATTCTTAGATCACAGAATTTCTGAAATACCATCTCTGGTGGAACAACAAATCCACCAGAAAAGTTTTTTAAAGGTTTATTGTGTTCTTTACATTTGTGTTTGAATATATATCTGTCTGCATCAGCTTAAAGCAATTCACACACTTGTTCATCTTGAACACACAGTCTTTATAAACTGCTCAAAACTTGAAAAAGTTTTAAGATTTACATTCAACCCCCCTTCTGTAAATCTTATTGTTAGTTTTCTAGAAATAACAGTCGTTCTTGTCTTCAATATTGCAGCGTATATTCCTTTTTAATTCCTAAAAAATTATGAATTTCTTTTCTTAATTAACTCCTTATGATGATATCAAAAAGGAGGATATTGCATTCCTTTCAAATTTAAATTGTTCCCCTCAAGTTTTACTCTCTGATTGGGACAAACAGTGTTATGGTGAGACGCTTTGTCAGGATGACGAAGAGTCGGGTGGGACGCCACCTAATCATGTGCTGTATGCCATATGGTACGAAAGACTGGCCATCTTAAGTACCAATGTGGTTGTCTCATTCATATTCAAATCCTTGTTTCTTCTTTCTTTTCAACTCTAATTTTTGTTGACTTGTGAATCCTAGTTGCTTCGTTGTATTGTCATTCTTTGCAAGAGTTTTTCAAATAGAAGTCAACGTATTATGAACCAAGCGGACAAAGTTCTAGTTACCTCTTATGCATGGGAGGGAAACCAGGGCATATGGCAAGGATTGCAATCACTAGCCCCAGAGAAGGATCCACTGAGAGCCAAGGGAATCTACTCCAATAAGGAATACATGTTCGAGAACGAGAATATGCAATTTTCCTGTGAAATATGTTATTTAGAATAAGGACGTGATGACATGGATGATTATGGTGAATACCTTATACGTTAAAGTATGGAAGAGGTGGAAGCAACTTGATTGTTTATTCCCTAAGGTATTGTTGATAAGATGATTTACCTCGTTGAATTGGTAAGATTATGATTAAAAGACTAGCAAATTCAAGAACATGTATTTGTTAAGTAAGTGAGTACCAATGGTGAAAGTGAGATTTTTGACAATAAGTTTGTGAGGATTTGATATTATTCTAAGGAATGAATTAACTATTTAAGCGTGATGCCCAGATAGATCGTCGTGATGAAAAGATAGTTCTGAGGATGCCAAATGAGAAGGTGGTAAGGTTCAGAGGATGAAAGAAGGTAAAGAATTTGTTAACGATGACGTAAGCTAAGAAGTTACGGTGACCAAGAGGTAAGCACTATAGTGATTATGAATAGAAGTCAGGAGTAAACAGAATTTGAAGATTTTATAGTTTTAAGATATATTTGCAGATGAATTACCAAAATTTTCTCCAGATAGGGAAATGAAGCTCGTGATTGACTTAGCACCTGAAACGAAGCCAGTGACCAAGGCCTTCGACAAAATGGCACCAGTTAAAATAAGGAAATTAGCAAAACAGATGCAGGAGATGTTAGAAGAAGGAGCGATTAGACCTAGTGTACCCCATAAGGTGCACCGATACTAATTGTTCATAAAGAAGATGGAAGTATGAGATTATGCGTCAACCAACGAAAGCTCAATAAGTTTACTATCAAGAGCAAGTATCTGTTACCTCAAACCAATGATTTGTTTGATCAAATGAAAGAAGCAAAGTACTTTTATAAGGTTGATTTAAGGCTTGGTATTTTACCAATTGAAGATTAAATCTATGGACATATCAAAGATAATTTTCAGAACTAAGTATTGTGTTATAAAATTTTCGTATTGCCATTTGGATTAACCAATATACCAGTGATATTTGAAATTGATGGACATAATCTTTAAGGAATATCTGGATAAGTTGTAGTTGTATTACTTAAATTCAACAGAGGACCATGTGAAGCATTTAATGACAACTGGGGAGTCGGAGAAGAAAGAAATTGTATGTAAAGTTTACAAGGTGAAAGTTTTAATGGTAGAAAGCATAAATAATCAGTGAGGAAGAGACCAAAGGAGATCCAGTAGAAATCAAAGTTACTATGAATATAGAAAGGCCAAAAAGTATCAATAAAAGTAAGGAGTTTTACCATGAACCGGTTATTATTGAAAATTTGTGCAAGATTTCTTGGAAGTTGCAATACCTTCGACGAAGCTAACCAAGAAAAGCAAGAAGTTTAGATAAAATGGAGAAGGGTAAAGAAAGTTTTGCGGAGTTAAAGGAGAGAATGGTTACAGCACCTGCTTTATCATTTCGAAAGTACCAAGGAGGTTTGGTAGTTTATAGTGATGCTTCTTATAGGGAGTAGGATGTGTGTTGATGCAGCACAATAAGGTTATTGTATATGCACCCAGACAACTAAAACCTTATGAGCAGAAGTATCCTAATCATAACTAGGACTAACAGTAATAATATTTGTTTCGAAAGATTGGGAAACATGATATGTATGGAGAAATGTGTAAGATCTATAGGAACCATAAGAGTTTAAAGTATGTATCCACGAGGAAAAGCAAATGTAGTAGCAAGCAATAAGCAAAAAAGAGAAAATAAATATAAGGACTACACCGAAAAGAATTACCCATAAAATTTCAGAAATTGGAGTTGGAAATCATATATATACTCCCAAGGAAACAAGGACGGGTAGTATGACCTTTTAGTCAGAGTTGTTAAGAGAAGATAAGGAGATGTCAAGGGAGGATAATGGATCACGATGTTAGCAGTTAGTAAGAGGAAATTTATGCGCCCAGGAGAACGATCACGATACCCCCAGGTTTTCTTCCAGCACTTGGATGCTATAAGTAGAAGGATTAAGAAATTAGATCCCACAGGGAATTCACATTGTAAAGTATTTAACTTACTGAAGAAATGCCAAGATATACGGAAATATAAAGAAAAATAGTGATAACCAGGTATAAGAAGGAAATTTCAAGATGGATTAGGAAGTGTGGACATGTCAAAGGATTAAGGTGAAATATTGGAGGCCTAGTAGATAAGGCAGACTCAGGAAGTGGTTTACAAGAAGCGAATCGTAAAGTGTACCAGTGATGTTAAGGGAGAAAAATGAATGAAAGTATAAGAGTATGTACTGATTATCGGGAGTTTAACAAAACAACGAATAAGAAAAAGTGAGGCCCTATAAAAAATTGACTACTTACGAGACCTAATTCAAGAAATATGTTATATCTCGGGGATTAACTTAAGATCCGACCTGAGAACATATCAGAGATTACGATTAAAGTGAGTTAAGGGCATTGCAAGCTCTGGTGATATTATGTGAAATAACAAGTGTATAGGTGATTATAAGGAATCAAGGATCATGGTGTATAAGGAATACTTAAATAAGCAAATTGTATTTATTGATAACATCCTCAGCTACTCAAGGAATAAGAAAGTCTGCGTGGAATGCCCAAGGATTTTTTTTCTCCAAAGATCAGAAGGAAAGCAACTATACGTTGAGTTTTCAAGAATGAAATTTTGACTAAGGTTAACAAAAGATTCTGAATTAATCCATTAACAACCACCTAAGCAAAGCTGTAAGGTAACAGATGCCTTATGCCGACAGAAAGAATTGAATGTAATTAAGACCACCGAGGAGCTAATAAACGAATTGGAAAGAGTGGAATCTGAAGTTCAAATACTTAAAGGTGATAATACGTGAATATATAAGATTACTTTTCAGCCTTAACTGATAAAAAAGAGTAAGAAATGTTTAAATGTTTGGAAACCAAGTTGAAAATGAGCACCGCCTATCATCCTTAAACGGAGAGTCAAAGGACGGAAGTGATTCAGGAAATATAAGATATGTTGAGAGGTTGAGTTTTAAGAAAACACTGGAATGATCATTTATCAGCGATGTCAGCTTTGGAATGCTACTTTACCAAGCTTCATGTGAACGCAAGTGTAGGTCCCCATTTCTATTAAAATAAAGTGGGAGAAAAAAAGTTATCAAATTCTAAGTTAAATCGGCACACCAAGAGCGTAATGATATTGATTGAAGCAGCTTGGAGTAGACAAAGAAAGAAGGCGAAATTGTATCGAGAGAGAATATGAGTATAGAAAAAGGACTAGTAGTGTTAGTACAAGTTTCATCTAGAAAGAGACTAGATAAGTGTGAGTAGAAGGGACAGGTTAAGTCCTAAAATTTATGAACCATTCGAGGTATTGATAAATATAGGTATAGTTGTTCATGAGTTGATGTGACCATCACAACAGTGTGTACACATAATGTGTTTTTCCTGTCCATATTAAAGCGATAAGTATCTGATATGAATCAAGTGATTGATCAGGAGCCAATGGGACTCTTGTCCAAGTTTGTTTTGCATATAGTGATCGAACCAAATTCTTAATCATTAAAGTCGAGTCCTTGAAAATAAGTATATCTATACTGAATTTGTTTGAAATCCTCGAGTAGAAAAGTCTACTTGGAAATTAGAGTCAGATATGCTTGACAAATATCCTCACTTGTTTAGTTAGACCCGATTCTGAGGACATAATCTTTTTAAGGGGGGAAGGATATAACGACTCGTGTATTTTTGAATTATTAAATCTGTAATTGTGGAAGTATTAATTAAATAAAATATGTGTCTTGATTTTGGCAACAGTGTGTTAATATATACTATTTGTCTATGATTTATTGGTATAAAGGATTGGAATGTGTAGTTAAAAATTGAGTTATATTGTTCTGTTTTATTTTTAAAGGTGATTTTATTATAGTTTTAAATCTGTAAATATTTGGATTGTCTCTAAAATTAGTTTTATGATTTTATAATTTCAATAATTATTTTTGGGATTTTACAAAATTAAGAAATCAATATTTTATTACTTATTTAACCCTGTATGATTTTCTAATTACACTTATTTATAAAATTTGTATTTAATTCCAGAATTCTTCAAAAATTATGAAACTCATATTTATTTAAGTTTGGAATATTCCGAGATTTTTAAAATTATTTTGGAAATTTTTGGGATTAATTTCACCCGCGCCTTGATTCGTTTAATTGTTAAAAGCGTGTATAAATTGCATATCAGAAATTGCTTTAAAATTTTGAAAACTACGTTTTTATTTACTTCGAAATATTCTTAACATTTTAAAACTATTTTGAAAATTTTTCAAGATTATTTTTGTGCAACTTGGTTCGTCAAATTGCGAATGAGGGTCGAAAAATCAGGCGTGCAGGACACGTGTTGGATTTTCAGAGTGTTTACTGATTCATGTCAATTGCTAATTGCTGATTAAAAAAAAGAATAACACAACACCTAAACACACACGCAGCCCTTCCACAATCTCTCGATTTTCTCCTCTCCCTCTTTGTTCTATATCTCTCCTTATTCCTCCCTCTTACTCCCCTCTGTTCTCGTTCCTTTTCTATATGTTCGCGGCTCCACTTTCCGGTAAGCCACGCCACCGTCCAACTCCGGTTGGCTTCGCCTGTTTAGCCATGTTTTCTCTAGCTTGATTGTATATATATGTATATGTACATGCGTATCACAGTTGGGTGTGTTGTGCTGTTGTTTTTCTTTCTCTGTCCTTCCGGTTGCCGCCGGGATGAATTTCGGTAAGGTGACCCTGTTCCGTTTTTGGCAGCGCGTGTGCGTTTGTCATTTCCTGTTGGCTTGTTTAATCGGGCCTTACTTTTTGGGCCGACTGTCATTTGGTTCTGGATATTTTAATTTCCAAACTATTATGTATATTTTAATTTGGGAATTTCTTATATTTTTCTGCAGGAAATTAATGAGTGGATTTAGTAATATGAATATTCGTGCGGAAAATTAAATTTGTAATCGGTGGGATTCAAGTAGGATGTTCGTTATAAACGGAAACCCGCGAAACTTACCGCCGTCGGCGATGAGCCTCGGAGAGCCGACGGTGGACCGTGATGAATTAATTCTGAGTCCTATAATTATAAAACAATATTTAATATTTGATTCGTACCATTATTTTCAAATTTTATATACTCGGATATAATTATTAAGGCCTGAATTGGAATACGAATAATAATAATAATAATTAAGTAGTTGAATCGGTGATTGGGATTTGTAACATGGATTTTGGTTATGGTATCGGTTGAATTAATTTTTGGATTGTTTGTTGTTGAATTGACGTCGATTGATGTTTCGACGGGTAGTCCGATAAACAAACGAGACGCTTCCCGATTTCCGGGAAACCAACTATGGAAATGCGGGAGCATATCCGGTAATTTTCGGGATGTTGAGTGAATATATATATTTATATTTTATACGAACCTTGATTGTACGATGTGGTGAATGTTCTGTCCAAAACTCAGTAACCCTAATTTCGTAAAATGACGAGTATACGTATTTTCTGAAAATGAACACTGAATCGATTTCGAGAACGTGAACCCTAATTGTTGTTTATGTTATTATAATATGAATGATTACGAGTCGGAATATGCTATTATATGGGTAGGTGGTTCGCGAGGATATATCAAGCATAACTAAGTGTCTAAAGTATAGTATTTCGACCCTGTAGGTTCTAGTCGGGAGATCGAAAGTGAACGTTGGAATATAGATAACCTAGTGGTCAGTCGACGGGCTGAGTAGGGTTTCAACAGAAAAACCTGAGTGTCGAAGTTGAATCCAATGGGATCTAGTGGTTGGACGTTAAAGCCTGAGCGACAGAGTCGGCTCAGAGTTGATCAGTAATAGTTATAAAGCCCTGTAAGGCAAGTATTTCTGAACTTTTCTTCAAGATATATTACTAATGTTTTCGAACTGTTTCATAACATGTCGCTATTATTCAAAATAACTCATGTTTTATATTATAAGTGCTTGAAACTATTTAACCTCGAACCCTGATTTTCTTGATCTTGAGCCATAAGCCTAATTCTTTGTAAACCGTCCTTTGTTGATCCTCAGACACCAAACCATACAAATATGATACTACTCCCCAAATGTACACCAAACACTGGAAGAGAATTGTTTGAAAACACAGAAACTTTTATACTCCAATCATTCTTTATAACATCAAAGATCCATACCCTGAAAAATCATTACTGGTCTAATACCTGACCCTTGTACAAACTGAAAACTGTTTCTTATACATACCCTGATATACCCTTATGATATCCATGAATTTCTTCACATTTTTATTAAAGTGTTTGATCATCGTTGATTATGATTTTGTTTTATTGAAGTATATTGCTTGTCATACTGAATTGTTTTAGAATTGGATAGTTTTCTAAATAAGGACCAGATTCGTGGTCAGACCAGATTCGTGGTCGATTATAGGCCAATGTGTGCCTTGGATCCAGTAATTAGAGCAGTGTTGTGTGCTTTGCTCGGGGTTAGTGCGTGACTGATCAGCAGCCTAACCCTTGGTTTTAAAACTTAAAAATGAATATCCAATTCTAATGATTGTTTAACAATAAACTTGATTCTTCTGAATCATTCTATTTGAACATTGCTTAACCTCAGTTATCACTATTATGACTTGCTGAGCTAGATAGCTCACCCTTGCGATTCTTTTATATATTTTACAATTGAAAAGAATATGGATGATAGTGAAGTTCCTTTTCACTCAGTCCAAAGTGCGGGCTAAGTTTCCAGTTGAGTTGGATCGAGCTAACAGAAGCTTCATGCGGTAGAGAGATAGTCAGATTGTAAGAATAATTTTATTATCAGTTGTAAGTTAAATTAGTGGGGATTTGGTACGTTGTAATAAAAGTTAAGGTTGTGGCTTGTTTTCATACTTTAACCTGTTGCGGTCCTTGGTTTTGCGAAGCAGGGTCATTGTAAATAATATTTCTTATACAGGTTTATATATTGTGTATATGTTGTGGACCCCAAACTTCTGACCCGGGTTTGGAGGGCGCCACAGCATCAACTAGAGCAGCCAACTTAGGTGTAATAACAGGAGAAATGTACTCGATATGGCTAATCCTGATTCGTTGGTAATAATCAGCTGAAGGGCTCTTCTCATTAATAACAGGCTTGCATGCATTAACCCACAAGCATTATCTCTTCCTTGCACTGCCTTGCACTCATTCCCGCACTCACTCTTCTCACTTCCCATTCCTCCAGAACAATTAAGATCACCACTATTATCATAATCCCAAACTTAAATACGTAAATACACTTCATAGTTACTGAGTCAAACTATGTATGTCGTGTTCTTTCGATCTTTATGATGTGTTCCATTAAATTATTTATGGTATGCCCGTTTTCGATCATGGGCTCCAAACAGGTCCCCATGGGTATAATGAATGGCCGGGCTCTCACATGTGAGTTGGGCTCTCATGTGTGAGCTGGAATTATGGATTCATGTGACTTGGGCTAGCATATGCGAGCTGGGCTCGTGACGTGCGAGTTGGGCTCTCACATAAGAGATGGGCTCTCACTTGTGAGTTGCGCTCTCACATGTGAGCCGGTGGGCTCTCATATGAGAGCTGGGCTCTCACATGTGAGTTGGGCTCTCACATGAGAGTTGGGCTCTCACTAGTGAGAAGGTGGGCTCTCGCATGAGAGCTGGGCTCTCACATGTGAGCTGGGCTCTCACATGTGAGCTGCGCTCTCACATGAGAGATGGGCTCTTACATGAGAGTTGGGCTCTCACTTGTGAGCCGATGGGCTCTCACATGGGAGCTGGGCTCTCACTTGTGAGCCAGTGGGCTCTCACATGAGAGCTGGGCTCTCACTTATGAGCTGGTGGGCTCTCACTTGTGAGCTGCGCTCATACATGTGAGCTAGGCTCTCACATGTGAGCCAATGGGCTCTCATATGAGAGCTGGGCCCATGAGCCCACATCTTGTGGAAAACAAAGGAAACATCATATTTGTTAATTAGGAAGGAAGATGGTGCGGGCCTAGGTGACCAGGACGGCCCGTATTAAAGGACTTTGTGTGCAACATGGAAAGTGACTCATAGATGACTGAGTTTCTCGTAAATTTCGGGGCCGACACGGGTTATTCTTACAATTATGGGAAGAAATGCGAAGATGGCATGAGATTGTAGGAAGCGTGTGGAGCCAGTCGAGATTTAAGAAAATTATGGGCTAATAGATTATGCTACTACAGTTTCAGAGGGGCAGAGATAGGTTGCAGTAATGCAGTGTACCAAAACCCTCCTCCATTCCTCCTGCAGATTAAAACAGAAAGAGGCAAAAGTGAAATCTTAATTATCAGTTTAAGGAAAAAGATTATCAATTTTTCTTAAACGATTCGCTACAAAACTACCGAAACCTGCAAAGCTTTTATAAGTGGCAACAGATCAAGGAGTAGTGATACCTGCAAGCAAAAACATGTTTGGTGTCGGTAAATTTATACACAAGAATTTTCCAAAATGAGTAGTGCTAGGTGTACAGAAGTTTGTACAAAAAATTTGTACATAATGACTTGGAAATTGATGTGGAATATTTTAATTGGGTTTGTTGATTAGAATACAGGGGGTCATTCCAATTAAAACACACCAAATGTCATTATGTACAAAAAAATTTATACAATTTTGTACACCAAGAATTTTCCAAAATATAATATTCAATCATTCAAAGATTAATACTTATTCCCACACTTAAAGTGACGAGGAACCCTTCTTCCACAACCTTGAACAAGGTGTATAGCACGGATAGCATCAACTAGAGCAGCCAACTTAGGTGTAATAACAGGACAAATGTACTCGATATGACTAACCCTGATTCGTTGGTACTAATCAGCTCAAGGGCTCTTCCCATTAATAACAGGCTTGCATGCATTAACCCACAAGCATTATCTCTTCCTTGCACTGCCTTGCACTCATTCCCGCACTCACTCTTCTCACTTCCCATTCCTCCAGAACAATTAAGATCACCACTATTATCATAATCCCAAACTTAAATACGTAAATACACTTCATAGTTACTGAGTCAAGCTATGTATGTCGTGTTCTTTCGATCTTTATGATGTGTTCCATTAAATTATTTATGTTATGCCCGCTTTCGATTATGGGCTCCAAACAGGTCCCCATGGGTACAATGAATGGCTGGACTCTCACATGTGAGCTGGGCTCCCATGTGTGAGCTAGAATTGTGGATTCATGTGACTTGGGCTAGCATATACGAGCTGGGCTCATGACGTGCGAGCTGGGCTCTCACATAAGAGATGGGCTCTCACTTGTGAGTTGCGCTCTCACATGTCAGCCGGTGGGCTCTCACATGAGAGTTGGGCTCTCACATGTGAGCTGGGCTCTCACATGACAGTTGGGCTCTCACTAGTGAGACGGTGGGCTCTCGCATGAGAGCTGGGCTCTCACATGTGAGTTGGGCTCTCACATATGAGCTGGGCTCTCACATGAGAGCTGGGCTCTTACATGAGAGTTGGGCTCTCACTTGTGAGCCGGTGGGCTCTCACAAGGGAGCTGGGCTCTCACTTGTGAGCCGGTGGGCTCTCACATGAGAGCTGGGCTCTCACTTGTGAGCTGGTGGGCTCTCACTTGTGAGCTGCGCTCATATATGTGAGCTAGTGAGCTAGGCTCTCACATGTGAGCCAGTGGACTCTCATATGCGAGCTGGGCCCATGAGCCCACATCTTGTGGAAAATAAAGGAAACATCATATTTATTAATTAGGAAGGAAGATTGTGCGGGCCTAGGTGACCAGGCCGGCCCGTATTAAAGGAATTTGTGTGCAACATTGAAAGTGACTCATAGATGACTGAGTTGCTCGTAAATTTCGGGCCGATACGGGTTATTCCTATAATTACGGGAAGAAATGCGGAGATGGCGCGAGATTGTAGGAAGCGTGTCGAGCCAGTCGAGATTTACGTGACTACTTGGCTGAAGGCCTGACTTTATCATGGGATTGGGCTGCACGGATTGAAGAACCTTACCCTAGCTTATGTGAGTTGTTCCCCAAGAATTATGTGAGGCTTGATCCTTACAAATAGGGTATGTAGGAACTTGTATGAGACATGAGTCGACATTTGATAGAGAATAACACAAACCCTATTATTTCTTAAGGAGTCAACATACAAGCTCAGCCACCACAACCACACATAACCTTCCTCCGCCCTCAAACGCCACCCTTGATCTTTATTCAGGCCAATAACCTCCAAAACACGGTTATACGAAATTCTCCCTATAACATTTGGTGCTAGAAGGAGGGGTGTGGTTTTTAATCTTAGGGAGAAGAGATGACCAAAGAAGGCAAACAAGCGGTGATACCAGGAAGCGGGGGAAAGAAGAAGGACCAGAAGGAGGTCGAGACACGTCCCCAGAGAGTCGGGCGCCACTTCCACCAATCACAACCGTGGATGGGCAGGCAGTCATGACATATCTTGAAGGGATGGCCGATCAAATCAACGAGATCAATGCCGGGATATCAAGAGTAGAGAAAAGCTCGGTACGGAATGCCAAGCGCAAGGCTCGCCGCTTCAAGGCTCTCAACGCAGCTGGAAGGGAAAGGGTTCCCAAAAAGGTTAATTCACGAGTTTGATGACACGGCAACCGAGACCAAGCAGAAGAAAGAGGAATCACTAGAAGAGGAGGAGATACCTCAGGATCGGGTTGAACGGGGCAGCCAGATCTCTAAGAGATCAGGGCAGAAGCCAGCTTCATCCGAGGCAAGGTCGACTAGTATACTAGACCGCGTGGGCAAGAAACTAAGTGTGCATGACCTCAGGCTCAAATTGGAGAATATTAAGAAAGAGAGAGAAGAGAAGGAGCCCAAAGATCAGAAAACCCTTAAAAGAGGGCGTGCAACGACTCCTCCAGAAAGACGACAGCGCACCCCGCCTAGGAGGGAGGGACGATATAGGCGCAGAGACAATCACAAAGAGGAGTAGCATGTGTAAGATGGAAGATGAGGACGCCATGAGAGACCTTAGGGCTCTCACCACTCTAGTAATGCAAATGGTGACAGAGAAAGAGAAGTCGTTAGAGTGGGTGACCTAAGGAGGATCCTAGATCATATGGAACAGGAGAAGAGGGGACCCCTGCCCTTAACGACCTTTTCTTCATTCACGGCTGCCATTCGATCATCTCCCTTGCTTTGAGTATTCAGGCACAACCCCGATCTTCTGTTCAACGGAGAAGCCGACCCCGCGGAATATCTTATACAATTTAACACAGAGATAAAGGTCTATCAGATGCCAGAGCCAACCCGCTGCAGACTTTTTGCAGCATCACTAAGAGGGACTGCCCAACAATGGTTCTCCAAGTTAGGACCGACTAGCATAAGGATGTGGTGGCAGTTGGAAGACTTGTTCATCCGATAATTTCAATCCACCCTCTACTACTCACCTCCTGTGGCCAAGCTAGCCAACATCAAACAGAGGGAGGGGGAGCCTCTGGCGGAATACTTTCGCCAATTCAATAATGAAGTTCCTAAGGTGAGAGGTGCCAGTAAAGAGATCATCAAGAACTTTCTGATAGCGGGGTTGAAAGAAGGGTTGAAATTTTAGAAAAGCCTCCAAGCTAGCGAGCCACCCAAGGACCTTGGCAGAATTATATGAGCAAGCTGAACCCTTTAAGAGGGTAGAAAAGTTGATGAGGGAGCTAAAAATCAGCGAGAACTATCGAGCCAAGAGAGACCGATCCTCGAGCCCTGATGAGAGGAGGAAGATGTATCAGCGTAGTTTAAGCCCCAAGAAGTCTGCCCGGGGCAAAGAGACAAACAAAGATTCGGGGAGGCCTTATACAAGCAAATGGCAGACACACGCCCCTCTGGTAGCCTCCATCGACCATATATATGCTACCTATGCTGGGAAAGGGGTGTTAGGAAAGCAGCCCCTCTCACAGACTACAACAAGAGAGATACTTCGAAGTATTGTGCATACCACGAGGCCACGGGACATGATACAGCGAATTAAAGATAATTGAAGGATGAAATCGAGACGTTGATAAGACAAGGGAAGCTTACAGAGTGGGTTGTCAAGGAGGTTCGAAAACATAGGACTAATTATCATATCGTCCCTCCTCCACCCCTAGAAGACAAAGAGAGGGTACCCTAGGCCGGCAGCATTAATATTATTCTAGGCGGGTCTCACATTGGTGGAGACAGCCGGAAGGCGATGGACAGATATGCCCGGGAAGCAAAGGACAAGCCCCTCACCAACGTCAACCATCAGAGCTAAAGGCCCCCAGAGCTCTTTGAAAAGGAGGCTGATGATATTGTATTTAGGGAGAACGTTGTAAAATGGGTGCACTACCCTCATACTAATGCCCTGGTCATAAAAATGAAGATTGGCACAGTGAATGTCCATCGAGCATTGGTGGATACCGGGAGCTCGACAAACGTTCTAACCTGTAATGCCTACAAGAAACTAGGACTGCTGGATAGAGAACTGACCTCGACAGGTGGGCACTTGTATGGGTTCACAGGAAACTCAATCGGAGTAAAAGGGACGATTCGGCTCCTGGTGACCTTAGGAAAAGAGCCATATGTGGCCACCCAGATCGCTATGTTTACAGTTGTAGATCAGCCTTGTGCCTACAATGTTATAGTGTGCAGGCCCCTTATAAGGGTAATGAGGATGGTGAGCTCGATCCATCACATGACAGTAAAATTCCCAACCCCCACGGGGGTAGGCTTCTTGAAGAGCTGTCAATACGAATCGAGGGTCTGCTACAACCAGGCACTCAGGGAAGCCGAGTCAGGAAATACATCGAAGGAGGGGGGAAAACCGGGTGAAGGTGATGTCCTCATGGAAGAGGTAGAGGGCAGGAAGAGAGTACGTCTTGAGGGACACGAGATTTGTAACATGATTTCAATCGAGGAATTGCCCGAGAACTATTTCGAGCACATGGGGATTCAGGTGGAACTGCGCCCAGGGGCCCTGCTGATGGAGGCCTCTCATCCCATCATGTTGGTATATGAGGGGATTATAGAAGAGGCAAGTGATGAAGAAGAGAGCCCTTTAACAAATCGCTACAAGACTCAGGAAAGGAAAGTGGGCACGCGAAGAAACAACAACTATGGATCTGCCCAACAAAATCACTCGCACAGTCACCATGATCTCTGAATACTTGGTAAATCCCGTTCGAGCTCACCAGCCTGAGCTCGAGGATACAGAAGGTTTGAAAATCACGGCAGTGGGAGAAACCAGTGAGGCTCGAGCAGACTTAGACCCGAGAATGCCCCCAATGGTTGAGAGGGCTGGGGCCGCAGAGGACACAATTCCGATCTTGGTAGACCCGAATGATCCTTCCGAGGTACTCAGAATAGGCTCTAACTTAAGCCCTGACCTAAGGGAAGACTTGGCCAAATTATTGAGGAGAAATTTGGATGTCTTTGCGTGGTCACACTCTGATATGATAGGGATTGACCCGAATGTCATGTACCACCGGCTCAACTTGGACCCAAAAAAGAAGGGGTTCAGACAGAAGAGGCGGCCGATTAGTGGAGAGAGGGAAGATGCCCTCAAAGAAGAAGGGATATCCTAAACAAAGCTTGCCCGAAGGATAGTTTTCCGCTACCCCGAATCGACCAGCTGGTTGATTCCACAGCTGGGCACTGTTAGTCGCTAAACACGTGTTAATATTACACGCAAGTATACGAGTTTGCAAGTAGTATAAGATATAAATCAGATTCGATCCCACAGAGACTGGATTGGTTAACTATCTATACGCACCTAAGCAACAATGTTTGGTTATTATTCAATGCAAAGACGATAACGAATTGAGAATGTTTATAACTAAGAATTATGCTAATTATTATAACTACGAGAATAAAATAGACTGAGTTAATATATATGACAGACATGGGATTCTAACTTCATTAAGTACTTCATTCAATAGCCTTATTATTCTCAACCTTAGCATGCAATGGTGACGACACTAATCAGACAACACAAAACTGATAAACGCCAACATTCGTTGCACGAGTATCATTCTACCAGACATCCACAAAAAAGATAGAAGCTGAATAGGCACCAATTATATTGAGACCCTATATGTCTATAGAATTTGACAACATAACGGTTTAAGCACAAGTTATCTATCATGATTACACAGGGCAAGTAAGATGGTTAAAAATTACCTACGAATCATGCAAAACAATACATGAACTTATGCTAGCATGGCAAGTTCTAAATCCTTAAATTCACTTTCGCTTCATTAAGAATTAACACACTATCTTATAAGTTCGCGACGTTCATAAGACGAATACGCACAACCAATACTAGGATATCATACAATCACCACACACTAAAGTATCGAATAATTTAAATAAAGGAATCCATAAATAAATCTGCTGGAACCCCACGATAACGATTAGCCCATATTCGAACTCATCGTCAACGTGGGTTCCAATTAAAACATGATATAGCAACGTAATCTTTATACGAATAAATAAACCAAAGTACAATCAAGAATACAGGTTCAACAAAACAAGAAACAAGCATCCAAATTACAACTCAAAACAAAGATTGACAAGAATAAACTAGATCGTCTTCGCCTTTGTTGAATTGTGCCAAAAAGGTCTCTTGTCGTCTTCTCCCTCCTTGTTGTCTTTAAAACTCTGAATCTCTGAATTTTTTCTTGAAAAATGACCTAAGTTCTGTTTATATAGCAGTCCATGCATCCCAGGAGTCCAGAATTCGAATTGCAAAAGAATTAGGATTTGTTTATCCCGACCCAGCGCGACCGCGCTGACTTTCTGTTCCCCCGGCGCGGCCGCGCGCAACAGTAGCTCGGGCGCGCCTGCCTTCTGCCAAAACTTTATTTTTTCTTCTTCTTTATTCCTTGCAGCTTCGAGCCAATCTTTCAAGCTTTTATTTCAACACATCCTAAACACTATATTAGCATCAAAACAATGCTAAATCACCTGATTCACGAAGTAAAGCCTGAAATGCAAAAACACTTGAAAACACGTTAAAACACAAATAACTTGAGTACAAATACACCAACTCAAAGATTATTAGAGCATAAATAAGTGTCATAAATGCCATTTAACACACCCCCAAACTTGAATCGTTTCTTGCCCTCAAGCATAAACAGACTCAAAGAACAAGAAATAAAAATGCATGAATGCAACTAATATAAATGCAACGATCCTCAAAAAATAACTAAACCAATAATCTAGCAACACCTTAGCAAATGCAATTATTTTGCCAGAGACGTGCGTGTGTGCAAATGCTTACAGATATACTATTGCAACTAGATCGACAATCATAACTCACTACTTATCAAAACAATCGCAAGTTTATAAACAGAATAAAAGCTAGAGTCAAAATAACTTATAACACTTCAATTCTTATATCGGAGTTAATCATGGATTCATGCTTTTATTCATATAAAATAAAACACATATGCTTATTTGATCGTGCAATGAGTGAGGTCCATAAAAGACTTATACAATAGTACCCATGTAGCGAACGTTAGGTTAGCGGATCCCAGATTATAAAAGCCTTAGGTCACTAGGCACAATGTCCCCTAAGAACTTAATAACTGGAGTACTAAAGAGCCCACTCGTGATTAATTATACATAACATTTATTCTTCTTTTTTTTTCTTTTTTCTATATTTTTTTTTCTCAGTTTCTGAATGAGTGCGTTTCGCTCCATCTCATTCAACCCTAGACTACTCATAAAAATATGAGCCGGCTACTAGCCATTTGACACCTAGCCACACACCTAGCAATGAAATCCAATTCTCCAATTTCTAGATATTCATATCTTTTATTATTAAGAGAATATCCTAAATTCTAAATATAAACAAGCGATTAAACCTCGACAGACCAACAAATCATGACTATGATCTAGCACTGTAGCAACCTATAAGACTTAGTGAAATACAAATGTCTCTAGCATGCAAATCAATCCAATAAGACTCAACATTACTAAATATGACATCACTACACTAGCATCAATATCACCAATTAATCGGAAAAATTATCTAAGGGAATCATAATATAATGCAAATGCATGAAACTACATGAACAAACTATCATAAAAACTACCAAAATAAAAAAAATATGGCAAAATATATGCAACTATATAAAATAAAACTATCATGAACATGCAAACTATATGAGACTCAAACAAACATATTCCTTCAACTACTACCCCCAAACTTAAAATATTCATTATCCTCAGTGAAGGCAATAGTAAGGCGGGTGGAGTGTCAGGTGTGTCCAGAGGTGGATACACGGAATCCTCACCAAATACTAGCCACTGAATTTCAACCCCGGTGGCTCTAAATGTAGTCCCTAGTGCCTGGGTGAGATCGCGTGCAAACCGACTGTGGATGTCGTGCATCACATCCATCCTCTTCGCAAGACGCCTATACTGCATCAAACTCAAACCAGCTCCCATATCTGCTCCTGCTGCCTCCTCCTGCTGCTGCGATGGACCGGCCTCCTCTCCCAACTCGGCTCTCCAAGCCGCCTTGCTAGCCTGCTGCATACCACCGGCATATAACTGAGGGGCTGGACGTCCTCCTGGTAGATGATCATAAGAATAACCAAGACCCTTAGGATCGGGCTTGCCGCCATACCACTCAACCATGTTGTGCAGCGTAGAACTGTCGATAGGAGCACTGGGAAGCTACAGCTGCTCATGTGCGGGCCAATGAACACCAACCGCCATACACAACTTCGTCACAACGGACGCATATGGAATAACACCTGTAGTACCTCCTCTCAAAAACCTCAAGATCCCCTAATATATCACCATCCCCAAATCAATATAATCACCCTGAAGAATAGCCCATAGCAGACGAGCACGCTCCACCGTAATCGCATGCACATGCGAAGATGGCATGATGTTAGCACAAATAAACGAGTTCCAAGCCCGTTCATACATGTTCATGCATGAGGCAGGGAAAATGGAATAATCAGTAGTTCCCTTCTTGAACTTCCAATGAGTCTCAGGTACACAAAGAGTAGCAACGATCAGATCCAAGTCGAAGTCTTCAGGAGTCTTATCGTTCCAAGTGTCCTGGCCCACCTTCCTCGCAGGCTGCTCAATCACTGATCCGATAGCCTCAGCACTGTACTCGATAGTCCTCTCCCTCACCACCGTAAAGCCATTCTTCTCCGCTTTAGCATTGGCATAAAACTCTCGCACAACACTCATGGGCACAGGAGCGGGAGCCTCACAAAAAGGTACCCAGCCCATCTCGAGAATCATCACCAACAACTTACGATCCCTCCCGGATGGCAGAAATCCTCTCTCCTTAGCAATAGGCTTTGAGAGAAGCCTCGTATATTCCTCCTCAGCCTCCGGAGTAGAGAACCTGGGCCTCACACCACTCGCAGTAGAAGAATAGGTGGCGCTGCTTCCAACTTGAGTTCTTTGCCTTTGGGGTGCCATCGAGATTGAATAGAGAGACTAAAAACTTAAGTGTTTAGAGAGAATATGTGTTTGAGAGTTTGTGAATTGGTGGACAATATGTATGTAAGTGTATGTATTTTTAGGTGGAGGGGTGTGAATTTGATAAGGAATAGAAGTGGGAATTGATTATGGGAATCGTGCGAATAATGGAATTGATAAGGAGAGGAAATTATGGGATGTGGAAGAGTAAAAATCGGGTTAGAATTGATTTTGGAATTAAAATCCCGATTTTCTCTTAATAAACTGCTATTTTTATTTTTTTTCTGAACAGGGGCTCGGCGCGGCCACGCGCTGGGATAGCGCGGTGCGCTCACATTCTGGAAAATCGGCGTGGGCGCGCTTGGTTACTGGAAAAACGGCACGGGCGCGCCCAGCTTCTGAACTTGGCCTCAAATTTTTTCCTTTTTCTGATTTTTTTGTGTTTTCTCTTTTCTTCTTACTTCCTCTACCTACTAATATACATCATACTTGGGTTGCCTCCCAAGAAGCGCTTCTTTTACATCGCTTGATCGACGTAGAATCTCGAGATCAAGTGGACAATAAAATGGCACTAACCACCTCGTGGGTTATCGTATCACCATAATAATGCTTCAACCGTTGACCATTTACCTTGAATGCTTGGCCTGGGTCATTCTCAAAAATTTCCACCGCTCCATGTAGATACACAGTTTTGATTATGAAGGGCCCTGACCATCTTGACTTCAAATTTCCAGGAAAAAGACGGATACGAGAGTTGAATAAAAGAACTTGTTGCCCTAGCACAAATTTCTTGAGCACTAGACCCCGATCGTGCCACCTCTTGACTTTCTCCTTGTACATTTTGTTGTTCTCATAAGCTTGAAGTCGAAATTCGTCAAGTTCGTTTAATTGAAGCATCCTTTTCTTTCCAGCTGCATCCAGGTCCAGATTCAATTTCTTCAAAGCCCAATAAGCTTTATGCTCGAGCTCCACCGGCAAATGATACCCCTTACCATAAACCAACTGAAACGGCGACGTTCCCGATGGAGTTTTATATGCTATTCTTTACGCCCAAACAGCTTCATCAAGCTTCAAAGACCAATCCTTCCTTGATGAACATACCACTTTCTCTAAAATGCGCTTTATCTCTTTATTGGATACCTCAGCTTGACCATTTGTCTGAGGATGATAAGCCGTAGCAATGTGATGATTCACATTATACCTTTTCATCATGGCAGTGAACTTGCGGTTACAAAAATGCGACCCCTCATCACTGATTATGACTCTTGGAGTCCCAAACCTTGTGAATATCTGCTTGTAAAGAAAATTAAGCACGACTTTCGCATGGTTCGTTGGCAATGCCTTAACTTCAACCCATTTTGACACGTAATCAACTGCCAACAAGATATACTGATTGTTGCAAGACGAGACAATTGGCCCCATGAAGTCAATTCCCCAAACATCGAAGACCTCAACCTCGAGAAGCACATTAAGAGGAATCTCATCCTTTTTAGTCATATTACCCACACGTTGACATCGATCACATTTTAAAACGAACTGATGCGCATCTTTTAACAATGTTGGCCAAAAGAAACCTACTTGAAGAACACGAGATGCTGTCTTTTCTCCACCATAATGTCCTCCATAATCCGTTGAGTGGCAATCTCGCAAGATCCCCCCCCCCCCGTTTTGCTGTAAGGAATACATCTCCTGATGATTTGGTCAGCTCCCTGGCAAAAAAGAAATGGTTCATGCCACATATACCACTTCACATCATGTAGAAACTTCTTCCTTTGAGCATAAGATAAGTCGGGAGGCATGATATTACTCACAAGGTAGTTCACAATGTCTGCAAACCACGGCTCTTCTTCTTGCACTCCAAACAGATGCTTGTCGGGAAATGACTCATTTATCAATGTCTTATCCAATGAAGTAGCATTACGATTCTCTAAACGCGAGAGATGATCAGCAACTTAATTTTCAGTTCCTTTTTTGTCCTTGATCTCTAGTTCAAATTCTTGGAGCAAAAGAACCCATCGAATCAATCTAGGCTTCAAGTCCTTCTTCGAGATGAGATATTGAATTGCAGCGTGATCAGTGAACACTATCACCTTAGTCCCAGGTAGATAAGATCAAAATTTCTCAAAATCGTAGACAATAGCCAAAAGTTCTTTCTCCGTAGTAGTATAATTCAGTTGAGCGCCGTTGAAGGTCTTACTAGCATAGTAGACCACATGAAATATGTTGTTCTTCCTCTGCCCAAGAACTGCTCCAACTGCATAATCACTTGCATCACACATCATCTCAAATGGTTTTTTCCAATCAGGTGCAGATATGATCATTACTGAGATTAGACTCTTCTTCAATGTCTCAAATACTGTAAGGCACTTGTCATCAAATTTAAAAGGAGCATCTTTCTCTAGTAAACTACATAATGGCTTTGAAATTTTCGAGAAGTCCTTGACGAAATGCCTGTAGAAACCCGCGTGACCAAGAAAACTGCGAATTCCCTTGACAGAAATAGGTGGGGGAAGATTCTCGATGACCCCCGCCTTGGCCTTATCCACCTCAAGACCCTTACTAGAAACCTTGTGCCCGAGAATTATGCCTTGACGCGCCATAAAGTGACATTTCTCCCAATTGAGAACTAAATTGGTCTCAACGCACCTCTTGAGAACATGTCCGAGATTTTGCAAGCATTCATCAAAAGAATCTCCAAAGACTGAGAAGTCGTCCATGAACACTTCCACATTCTGGCCAATCATGTCAGAAAAGATGGCCATCATACATCGTTGAAATATGGCTAGTGCACCACACAGACCAAAAGAAACTTGTCTAAAGGCGAACGTGCCGAATGGACAAGTGAAGGTAGTTTTCTCCTGATCTTCTGGAGCGATACAAATCTGATTATAACCCGAATAACCATCCAGAAGACAATAGTACTCATGAGCAGCAAACCTGTCAAGCATCTGATCAATGAAGGGTAAGCGAAAGTGATCCTTCCTAGTGGCCTTGTTTAGCTTCCTGTAGTCCTTACAGACTCTCCACCCCATGACTGTCCGTGTAGGAATAAGCTCATTCTTCTCATTTGCTACCACAGTAATACCACCTTTCTTTGGTACACATTGAACCGGGCTTACCCATGAACTGTCAAAGATGGGATAAATGATTCCTGCATCTAGCCACTTAAGAAATTTCCTTCTTTACTACTTCCTTCATGATTCGATTAAGTCTTCTTTATTGCTCGACTGTAGGTTTGCTACCTTCTTCTAGCAGAATTTTATGCATGCAGTAAGAAGGGTTGATTCCCTTAATATTTGCTATGGTCCATCCAATTGCCGATTTGAACTCTCTCAGAATTCTCAAAAGCTTTTCCTCATCGCTACCTGAAAGGTCAGATGCAATAATAACAGGCAGAGTAGATGCATCACCTAAAAAAGCATACCTCAAATGTACAGGTAAAGGCTTAAGCTCAAGAGTGGGAACTTCCTCAATAGAAGGCTTGAGGCGTTTAGGAGCCTTACTCAATTATTCCGTTCTAAGATATTCAAAAGGCATATCGATCTTCCTTTTCCAGGGAGAAGCATTCAAATACTGCAGTTGCTCATCACCTTCGTCATCTTCACTGTCTGAATTTCCCAACAAGGCTTTTTCTAAAGCATCAGACCTTAGCATTTGATCAAGTTCCGATGTGATCATAGAATCGACCAACTCAACTTTTAAGCACTCCTCATTATCAATAGGAAATTTTATAGCATTGAACGCATTAAAAATCACATCATGATCCAACACTCGCATTGTAAGCTCCCCCTTCTGCACATCAATCAAGGTTTGGCCAGTTTCCAAGAAAGGCCTTCCCAAGATTATGGGAATCTTCTTATCCTCCTTGAAATCAAGAATGACAAAATCAGCAGGGAAGATGAGTTTATCCACCTTGACCAAGACATCCTCCACAATACCTCTCGGATATGTAATAGAACGGTCGGCCAACTACAAGGTCATGTAAGTTGGTTTGGGATTAGGCAAGTCCAGCTGTTTGAAAATTGACAAAGGCATCAGATTGATGCTAGCTCCCAAGTCACTCAAGCATCTGTTGAAAGACACTTTTCCAATAGTACATGGAATAGTGAAGCTTCCTGGATCTTTAAGCTTCGGAGGCAACTTCTGCTGCAGCACAGCACTGCATTCCTCCGTGAGAGCGACAGTCTCTAGATCATCTAGCTTCACCTTCTGAGAGAGAATACCTTTCATAAACTTTGCATAACTAGGCATCTGCTCGAGAGCCTCAACGAAAGGTATGTTGATATGAAGTTTCTTGAACACCTCCAGAAACTTCTCGAATTGCTTATCCGACTTTTTCTTCTGCAGTCTCTTAGGAAAAGGCGGTGGAGGATAGATCTGTTTCTCCCCTGTATTACCCTCAGGCAGAGTGTGCTCAACATTAGTCTTTCTTGGTTCCACTTCTTCATCCTGCTGCTCTACTTCTTTCTCAGCTCCAACTTTTTCAGTCAACTCTTGAGTTTGTTCGGGATTAGCAACCTTTCCAGACCTCAAAGTGATTGCCTTTACCTGCTCCTTAGCTTCCTTCTTTCCTGGCACCTCATTGTCACTTGGCAATGTACCAGGTTCACGATTTAGCAAGGCATTGGAAATTTGCCCAATTTGATTTTCCAAGGTCTTGATAGAAACAGCTTGACTCTTGCACATGAGCTTCAACTCCTCTAATTCAGATTTTTTATTAGCTTGTTGCAGCTGGAGTTGTTGTTTTGGTGCATACTGCGGTTGCTGAAAACCAGGGGGTTATACTGCTTAGTTGGATACTGATGATAAGGCTGTTAAACCGCATTCTGAGCATTGCTCCAACTGAAATTAGGATGATTGCGGTTGTTTGGATGATAGGTGGCTGGCACAGGTTGCTGCGATCGCTGGAAGTTGCTCACGAGCTGAGCTGATTCATTCGAAATTGCGCACTGATCAGTCTCATGGGCACCGGCATAAAACTCACAGACACTAGTGATTTGATTAACTCCATAACTAGCCAAAGTGTCCACCTTCATTGTCAAAGCCTTAAGTTGGGCAGCTATAGCAGTTGCTGCATCCAACTCCTGAATTCCTGCAACATTTCCATGAGTCAGTCTCTGGGACGGATTCTGGTACTCATTAGCAGCCATCAGTTCAATAAGTTCATAAGCTTCATCGTAGCTCTTAGACCACAAGGCTCCTCCTAATGCTGCATCAAGCATGGTCCTAGAAGTAGGACCCAATCCATTGTAGAAATAGTTGATAATCATCCAATCAGGCATGCCATGGTATGGGCACTTCCTTAGCATCTCCTTATATCGATCCCAAGCCTCACACAGAGATTCACCAGTTTGTTGCGCGAACTGGCTAAGAGCATTCCTGATTGCTGCAGTCTTCGCCATGGGAATAAATTTAGTGAGAAACTTTTGACCAAGATCTCCGCAAGTTGTGATAGACCCTGCCGGTAGAGAGTGTAACCAGCACTTAGCTTTGTCCCTCAAAGAGAATGGGAAGAGTCACAGCTTGATAGCATCTTTAGTCACACCATTGAACTTGAAAGTGTCGCAGATCTCGATGAAATCCCTGATGTGCATGTTGGGGTCTTCGGTAAGAGAACCCCCAAACTGAACTGAGTTTTATATCATCTGGATCGTGCTTGACTTGATCTCAAAAGTGTTAACCGCGATGGCTGGTCTAATGATGCTAGACTGAATATCATTAATCTTAGGCTTAGAATAGTCCATCAAAGCCTTCGTATTTTCTGCTTGATCACCCATAGCTACTATAATTGGCTCTTCAACTTTCTCTTCTTCTTCTACCTTCTTTTCTTCCTCAAAAACTTCCCTACGAATAACCACAAGTTCTTCCTCGGCTTTATCCAGTGTTCTCTTACGAGTACGCGAACGCATATGCATACACCCTCGCTAGATCACCCGAAATAAAACAAGGAAACAAATAAGTAACAATGTCCGAGTCAGTGAACTTTAACGACCACTGATGGAAAGCACATAAACTAGTAATTAACACTGCAGTCCCCGACAGCGGCGCCAAAAACTTGTTAGTCGCTAAACACGCGTTAATATTATATGCAAGTATACGAGTTCGCAAGTAGTATAAGATATAAATCAGATTCAATCCCACAGAGACTGTATTGGTTAACTATCTAAATTACGCACCTAAGCAACAATGTATGGTTATTATTCAATGCTAAGACGATAACAAATTGAGAATGTTTATAACTAAGAATTACGCTAATTATTATAACTACGAGAATAAAATAGATAGAGTTAATATATATAACAGACATGGGATTCTAACTTCATTAAATACTTCATTCAATAGCCTTATTATTCTCAACCTTAACATGCAAGGGGGATGACACTAATCAGATAACATGAAACTGATAAACGCCAACTTTCGTTGCACGAGTACCATTCTACCAGACATCCACAAAAGAGATAGAAGCTGAATATGCACCAATTATATTGAGACCCTATATGTCTATAGAATTTGACAACATAATGGTTTAAGCACAAGTTATCTATCTTGATTACACTGGGCAATTAAGATGGGTAAAATTACCTACGAATCATGCACAACAATACATGAACCTATGCTAGCATGGCAAGTTCTAAATCCTTAAATTCACTTTTGCTTCATTAAGAATTAACACACTATCTTATAAGTTCGCGATGTTCATAAGACGAATACGCACAACCAATACTAGGATATCATACAATCACCACACACTAAGGTATCGAATAATTTAACTAAAGGAATCCATAAATAAATCCGCTAGAACCCCACGATAACGATTAGCTCATAATCGAACTCATCGTCAACGTGGGTTCCAATAAAAACATGATATAGCAGCGTAGTCTTTATACAAAAATAAACCAAAGTACAATCAAGAATATAGGTTCAGCAAAACAAGAAACAAGCATCCAAATTACAACTCAAAACAAAGATTCACAAGAATAAACTAGATCGTCTTCGCTTTTGTTTAATTGTGCCAAAAAGGTCTCTTGCCGTCTTTTCCCTCCTTCATGTCTTTAAAATTCTGAATCTCTGAATTTGTTTCTTGATAAACGACCTAAGTTATGTTTATACAGCAGTCCATGCATCCCAGGAATCCAGAATTCGAATTGCAAAAGAATCAGGATTTGTTTATCCCGACCCAGCACGGCCGCGTGCTTCACCAGCGCGGGCGCACTGACTTTCTGTTCCCCCAGCGCGGCCACGCGCAACACCAGCACGGGCGCGCCTGCCTTCTGCCAAAACTTTATTTTTTCTTCTTCTTTATTCCTTGCAGCTTCGAGCCAATCTTTCAAGCTTTTATTTCAACACATCCTAAACACTATATTAGCATCAAAATAATGCTAATTCACCTTATTCACGAAGTAAAGCCTGAAATGCAAAAACACTTGAAAACACGTTAAAACACAAATAACTTGAGTACAAATACACCAACTCAAAGCTTATTAGAGCATAGATAAGTGTCATAAATGCCACTTAACAGGCACGCACTACTTAGCTTTATGGATGCTTATTCGGGATATAACCAAATCCCAATGTATGGGCCAAATCAGGAGCACACCTCCTTTATTACTGATCGGGGCCTCTATTGTTATATTGGGATGCCTTTCAGGCCCTTAATGCTGGGGCCACCTATCAAAGGTTGGTGAACAAGATGTTCAAACATCAGTTGGGGAAAACCATGAAGGCCTACGAAGATGATATGCTTGTGAAGTCAAAGGAGGCAAAGGATCATTTCCGCCACCTATCAGAAATGTTCTAGATCCTAAGGGAGTACAGGATGAAGCTCAACCCCCAGAAATGTGTGTTTGGGCCGAATCAGGGAAGTTTTTGGGGTTTATTGTCAACCATAGAGGCATTGAGGCCAACCCCGCCAAGATATGAGCCCTACTCGAGATAAGATCCCCTCGACGGGTGAAGGTTGTTCAAAGCTTAACGGGGCGAGTGGCTGCCTTAAACCGCTTCGTCTCAAAGTCCTCTGACAAATGCCAGGAGTTCTTCAAAGCAATTAAAGGATGGGGAGGAATTTTGAGTGGACATAAAAGTGTGAGGAAGTCTTTCAGAACATAAAGAAGCATCTTAGCAGTCCTCCAATGTTGTCCAACCTAAAGGCAGGTGAGACTCTGGTCCTATACCTGGATGTCTCTGACTTTGCAGTAAGTGTGGTACTGGTCCTATAGGAGGATGGTATCCATCTCCCAGTATACTATGTGAGTAAAAGGATAGCCGACGCGGAGACTCGATACACAAGCCTCGAGAAATTAGCATATTCTCTTATCCTGGCCTCCTGAAAGCTCAGGCCCTATTTTCAGGCACACGGGATAGAATTACGAACCTCCTATCCCCTTAGGCAAGTAATGCACAAATCGGATTCTTCTGTTCGAATGCTGAAGTGGACGGTTGAGCTCGGCTAGTTTGAGGTGGATTATAAGCCAAGGACCGTAATCAAAGGCCAAGCCTTGGCCGATTTTGTGCTGGATTTTCCTCCACATCAAGAAGTGGAGCAGGGAGCCCTTGATGTCATACCTAGTGTAGAAGTGGTCGGGCTGGAAAGCCAAAATAATGCCCCATGGTGGAGCCTATTTATGGATGTAGCCTGTAATGGAGATGGGGCAGGAGCTGGAATTGAGCTAATCAGCCCAGAGGCCGACAAGATCAGACGGGCGACCCATCTGGCTTTTCATGCAACCAACAATGATGCTGAGTATGAGGCCTTGATCAACGGTCTCAAGCTAGCTCTGGAAATGAAGGCGGAGAATTTGAATGTGTTCAGTGACTCCATGATTGTGGTCTATCAGATAAACGGGGGGTACCAAGCTAAGGGGCCAAGAACAGAGCTCTACCTGAAGTGTGCGCAAAGGATAATTATGAGGTTCAATGAGGTGAGGTTAGAACTGATTCCGCGCATGCAGAATGAAGGTGTGGACGAGCTGGCTAAGCTTGGCTCGCGCCGTGAGGCCACTTTGTTAGGGGTCGTGCCCCTTGATATACAGAGGCAGCCTAGTGTGCCCGAGCACGAGGTGGGCAGCCTCAGTGATGACCTCGGCCCCATGTGTATGACACATATCTTAGCTTACATACAAGAAGGATCACTCCTGGATGAAAAGAATGAGGCAAGAAGAATAAAATACAAGGCATCCCGCTATGTGATATACGATGGGGTCCTATACAGAAGAGGGTTCAGTGTGCCCCTCCTCAAGTACATAGATGGGGATGAATGCAATAATATCCTAAGGGAAGTACACGAGGGCATTTGTGGCAATCACTCGGCGGTAGCACTCTAGCTCAAAAAATCCTCTGTCAGGGTTACTATTGGCTAATGCTGAAAAAAGACGTCTTTGAAATCTCTTGAGCTTATGATAAGTGTCAGCAATATGCCAATTATTATAACAGCCCCGTGTCCCCTCTCACATCCCTCATGAGCCCTTAGCCCTTTGCTATGTGGGGAATTGATCTGATTGGAGAACTCTCGAAGGCCAAGGGAGGTGTCAAGTATGCGGTCGTTGCGGTAGATTACTTCATTAAATGGGAAGAGGCCGAGCCTTTAGCCACTATCACGACCAAAAAGCTCAAGGAATTTCAGCACAGGACCATTGTGTGCCGCTATGGCATCCCTTACAAGTTAGTATCTAATAACGGGAAACAGTTTGATAGCATAAAAATACGGGAATGTTGTGAGCAGCTGGGAATTCAGAAGAGTTTTAGTGCAGTTTTCCACCCCCAAAGCAATGGGCAGACGGAGGATGTTAATAAAATCATAAACACACCTTGAAGGTAAAGCTTGAAGAGAAGAAAGGAACATGGCCAGAGGAGCTCACACAGGTCCTGTGGTCTTACAACACGACCCCCTGAACTACAACTGGAGAGACCCCTTTTCTTTGGTGTATGGGTGTGAAGCCATGGTGCCCGTTGAAGTAGGGGCACGATCTTTTCGGAGGGATAACTATGACTCAGAGGCAAATGGGGTCAACTGTCGACTCTACTTGGACATGATTGAAGAAACTCGGGAAGATGCTCAGATTAGGATATCAGCATATCAACAGAGGACAGCAAGGCACTACAACAGTAAGGTTCGAGCCCGGACTTTTAAGGTGGAAGATTTGGTTCTACGCCGGGTCATGCCAAACACCAAGGTGGTGAGCCACTGAGTCTTTGGGGCAAATTGGGAAGGCCCCTACATGATAAAATCAGTGCTCTGGAGGGAACCTACCACCTCAATGATATGCAGGACAAGTTGATCCCGAGAGCCTGGAATACGGAGCACCTCCGCAAGTATTATCAGTAATATTATTCTTCTCAGACTTAGTATTATCTTAAAATATTCCTAAGTCTGGTGGGTAGTGCCATATAGGTGCCTCCCTGAGACCACAAGCATGTAATCCTTTTACTTTCCATTATCTATGAATGAACGATTGATAATTATTTGTGCAGGAGTTATAACCCTAGACCAGGAGTGGCATGAGTTAATCTCTGACAAAGGAAGAAGAAAGTGAGCTAATCTGATTTGAATTGTATGGCTCGTATTATGCAAGGAGAGGATACAGGAACAAGATGCGAGCCCATGGGCCCGACTCGCTAATGCAAGTACACATGCAACAATTGTAAGTTAGCAGTGATGTGAGCCTGTTTTACTTAAAATTATCATTGATTTTACTTGGTTGGACAATGATGCGAGCTGGTGGGTTCGACTCGTTGTCAAGGTGTAACACCCGCCATACGCGAACAGGGTTATGATAGCCCTTGGTCAGTAGGGGCACGGTAAGTTTACACAAAATAAAGGAAGTTATCAAAGAAAATCAGTTAGCACAATAAAGGTAAATACGGGCACAAAGGACTTGACAATTTATACAAACAAGTTATAAATAGTTACGCCCCAAGGCAAGAGATCTCAAATACATATGCGAGGCGAGTAGGGTGCCAGCTTACACATTCAAAAGTCTATCTTAAAATTAAACTAAACTAAGGCTTGTTAGCCTCTGCCTCCTTACAAGCTTGCTCAGCGGAGAGCCGGGCCTGCTCGGCTATTTGAGCATCCCTCTCCATCTCCAGCTTCAGCTTCTCAGCATGCCTAGTTGTACCAGCGCCCAGAGCACCCCAATCGAAGTCAGGATCCTTGCTGATAAAAATTTCATGAAGTTCCTAGCCCCCAGGTTCCTAGCATCAGCGAGGGCGGCCTTACGGCCCGCAGTCAAGGCGGAAACTGACCCCTCCAGCTCGAGCACCTTCTCCTCGAAGGCCTCTTTCTCCTTCTTCCGTGCATCTGCGGCCAGGTCATGGGCCTCCTTCTGGTCCCTAAGCGCCTTCTCATGAGCAGCGGACAGATCAAGCATCTTCTGGTTGTAGTTATTTACAAGCTTGACTTTATCCTGCCCGTGCTCGCTGACCTTGATCTGAAGGGACTTTACCTTGGAGTCGAGCTTTATGTTGGCCTGGCTGATGGCTCACAAGCCATCATTTGACTTGTCAGCAGGAGCACAAGCCGTAGGAGCTGCCCTAATCAGGGAAGAGAATGGAACACAGCAACCAGTCTACTATGTAAGCCAGGTCTTAAAAGATGCAGAAACAAGATACCCAAGATTGGAAAAGTTTGCCTTTGCTTTGGTTACAACATCAAGGAAACTCAGACACTACTTCCAAGGGAGGGAGATCAGAGTAGTGACAAATCAACCACTAAGGAAAATACTCCACAAGCCAGATGTCTCGGGAAGACTTGTTAATTGGGCTGTGAAATTGAACCAGTTCAACCTAAGCTTCATTCCCAGGACTGCAATCAAAGCTCAAGCTCTTGCAGATTTCATAATCGAATGCAACTTCCCGGAAGAAGACCAAGAGCCAATGGACACGGATCAGGAGCCAAAAAAGGAAATTAGTATGGGAGCCTGGACCTTAAAGGTAGATGGTTCTTCAACAACCGAGAGGTCAGGAGCCGGACTCATACTCAGGAGCCCAGAAGGATTCAAGATTCAGACAGCTATATCCTTCAGCTTCCCAGCAACAAACAATCAAGCAGAATATGAGGCGTTGATCGCAGGACTAAAGCTCTCCCGAACTCTAAGGGTCCAGGACTTAAAAATCTACAGCGACTCTCAGATAGTGGTCAAGCAAACAAACAGAGAATACATAACGAAGGACCCTACTCTGGCGAAGTACCAAGCGCTGGTTCAGAGCTACTTAGCCTCAATCCCAAGCCACCAAGTCCTCCAGATATGCCGAGAAGAAATGAAGAAGCGGATATCCTATCCAAATTAGTCCGGAATTCATCAGATCTGGACTGCTCAGTCTACTTCGAAGAACTCCACAAACCATCCATTGACTCCGGAGAGGTCTTGGAAATAGAAAGCACCCAAAATTGGATGACTCCCTTCATAAACTACTTGGACAAAGGGGAGCTCCCAGAAGATAAAGGAAAAGCTCAAAGATTGAAAGCAAAAGCAGCCAAGTTCTTCCTCGAAGAAGGAGTACTCTACCGCAGGACCTTCTCATCTCCTATCCTAAAGTGCATCAGCCCAGAAGAAGCAAAGTACTGCTTGACAGAAGTACATGAAGGAATATACGGAGACCACATGTCTGCCAAAGCCCTAGCTCATAAGATCGTAAGACAAGGTTACTACTGGCCAACAATTCATCAGGATGCAATAGAATTCGTCAAGAAGTGCAAGGAGTGCCAGCTCTTCAGCAATGTGTCCCGGATAAGCCCAGTCCTACCATCCTCAGTCCTGTCACCTATCCCCTTCGCTGTTTGGGGTATTGATATCATGGGACCCTTCCCTCGAGCAAAAGGAGACCTCAGGTACCTACTAGTCACTATTGATTACATGACAAAATGGGTTGAAGCAAAAGCAATAAGGACAATCAATCAGCAAGACTGCATAAAGTTTATGGACAACATTTTGATGAGATTCGGGATACCACGAGTCCTAGTATCAGACAATGGGCCCCAATTCATCGGATCAGAGTTCGAGTCTTACCTCCAAGAGCGCGGGGTCAAGCACAAAAAATCATCAGTGGCATATCCCCAAGGAAATGGCCAAGTAGAAGTAACCAACAGAATCCTACTCCGAGGTATCGAGAAAAGACTCAAAGAAAGCAAAAGCAAGTGGCCAGAAGAACTACAAAGCGTACTTTGGTCCTACAGGACAAGCCCAAGGACAAGCACAGGAAAAACTCCATTCAAACTAGCTTACGGAACAGAAGCAATGCTGCCCATTGAAGTGGGTTCTCCTTCCCACAGAGCAATACACTTCGAAGAAAAAGCAAATGAAGAAGGACTCAAAACAAACATGGAACTAATTGACAGTAGGAAATACAAGCTGTGAAAAGAATGGAGAAATACAAGGAGAAAACGAGAGAGCATTTCAGTAGGAAGTCAAGAGTCAAAAACTTCCAAGTTGGAGACCTAGTCCTTCGAGACACTGAAGCATCAGACCCCACAAACACCGGAAAGTTAATGCCCAAATGGGAAGGACCATATAAGATCAAAGAAGTCCTCAGGCCAGGAACCTACAAGCTCTTGAACATGGATGCCTCAGAAGTCCCAAACACTTGGCATGGACTAAGGCTAAGGAAATTCTATCAGTAGTAAAGCAAACAAAGCAACCAAAACACTTGTAGCCAATATTGGCAAGCAACCAAAATGTTTCTCATTCTACATTGTATGAATGATCAATGAAAAGCTTTCTCTTTAACTTGAATATTTTTAGAAATCCATCACTAGTCCGGACAGCCTATTAGTCAGGACTAGAGCAACCAAATTTTACTTAGAATTAATTTTCTAACTAAAAGCAACCACTAGTCCAGACGAGCCATTAGTCAGGACTAGAGCAAACAAATTTTACTTAGAATCAATTTTCTAACTAAAAGCAACTACTAGTCCGGACAAGGCATTAGTCAAGACTAGAGCATCCAACTTTTACTTAGAATTAATTTTCTAACTAAAAGCACCCACTAGTCCGGACAGCCTATTAGTCAGGACTAGAGCAACCAAATTTTACTTAGAATTAATTTTCTAACTAAAAGCAACCACTAGTCCAGACGAGCCATTAGTCAGGACTAGAGCAAACAAATTTTACTTAGAATCAATTTTCTAACTAAAAGCAACCACTAGTCCGGACAAGGCATTAGTCAGTACTAGAGCATCCAACTTTTACTTAGAATTAATTTTCTAACTAAAAGCACCCACTAGTCCGGACAACCTATTAGTCAGGACTAGAGCAACAAACTTTTACTTAGAATTAATTTTCTATCTTAAAGCAACCACTAGTCCGGACATGCTATTAGTAAGGACTAGAGCAATCAACTTTTACTTAGAACCAATTTTCTAACTAAAAGCACCCACTAGTCCGGACAAGATGATTAGTCGGGACTAACCAGCAAAATTATACTTGGAAAAATATTCTAAGGCAAAAACAAACTACAGAAACAAAATAAAATAGCATCAAGGAAAGAATTCATTACAAATTCACCGGACTCAACAAAGTCCGGAGCAAAGTACGAATATTACATACATCAAACGTATCAAAAAGTCTTTAACAAATAGAAAGTCAAGCGTCCGGAGCACTGGGAGGAATGAAACTGGGACAGGGGCCGTCAAATGGCTCCGGTTCCCCCAATCCGAGCTCAATGTCTTCCTTAGCCTTGATAAACTCGGAGACGAAGCTATCCCAATCGGTCTCCGGATTAGTCTTGATGTGTCGCTCAGCAACCAGCCAGCAGCGAGCTATCTCCGGAGCACCAGCATTGGCAAGGGCCCTATCCTACTCCTCGGATCTTTTAAACTCATCTATAACCTCAGCCTCCGGACGAACAGCAGACATTTGCCTCCGGAGCTCTGCCAATTCGGATTTTAAATCAGAAACCTCCCTCTCTGCTTTATCAGCCCGGATAGTCACTTCGTTCAGATTCTTGTTCAACTCGGACAAAGAGTTATCCTTCTCAATTATTTGGTTTCGGAGCCGACTAATCTCAGCATCCTTATCAGCAACAGCGCTCCGGAAACCTTTAATCTCATTATAAGCAAGAGAGGCGGATCCGGCCATATATCCACCAAGCTACAAAAGACAGAAAAACTTAGAAAAATATTCTAAGTCAAAATAACACAATAAACAAGAAGCAAGAACAGAAAGAAAATACCTGACCCCAGAGCCGGGAACACTCCTTCATTGTGGCATCGAATCCGGACCCATTCATCTTACCCCACTGAGTTTGAGTCGGAATCCCAGCCATGAAGCGAGCCACCCTCTCCTCCAGCACCGGACCATCTTCATCCGGACTATCAACATCAACTGTTTTCCCTTTGCCAGCCCCGGACCCAGAGCCAGCTTCATAGTTTTGAGCCCTAGGACGTTTCGACCCAAGAGTCCGGAGCCTCTTCCTCCTCCGCCCAGAATCAGCACCCGGAGCCTCCCCAATAGGACCTAAATCCTCAAGATTGTCAAACTCATTACCCATATCCAACTCAACATTACGCTCCGGAGTGGATTGGTTCACAGGAACTTCGGGCCCCGGATTGGGGACGGCATTACTCTGCGATCCCTCCTCAGCCGAGGCGTTCGATCCGGAGCCAGCAACAGCATTCTTCTTGGGCAACTTGAAAGCCTTGCCCAGACCTTTCAGAGCATCACTGTACGCTGAAGACGACATGTCCGGATTGTAATGGGGCAAACCTGCAAAGATAACCAAAAACACAAGTCAAAACTAGTACAGAATCAAGGCAAATAAAGAAATACAAGAAATATATAGAAGGTCCGGACAAAAAGAAACTACTTACACCCTATTCTATGCATAGTCCTATACATCATAAACGTATCCCGGGTCATTTGAAAACCCAAGCATTCACAAAATGCAAAAATCATCCGGAGCGCATCTCCCCGGAGAACATCCCTTCGGAAACTAGTCCGGACTCCTTCAGCAGCTATGTAGGGAAGATAAAACAAATCCAAGCCCCTCAGCATGATAAGCTCTCCATTCCAATGCTTCAGAGAAGACTGCTGAATCACTGGCCTATAAGAACCCCCATAACCGCACTCAGCAGCCCGAAACCGAAGCTCATAAAGAGGGGTCTGACCAGACCGGACCAAATGAAATAAGTGATGCCATAGTTTAAAAGTGGGCTGAACTTTAAACTTATTACAGGTGGCAATAAACCAAGTCATCCATTTTATTCCATTGGGCGTAATCTGCATCGGAGAAACCTTATATACATATTTGCACAAGTGCTTGAGAAATAAGTGCCAGTGCGGGTTCCACCCGGACCGGAGATGCTCCAGCCATACCGGAACAAACCCATCAGACGGCCTATGATAAATCCTTTCGTCCGGAGTTGGCCACCTCCACTCAATCCGTCGATCTAGTTGAAAGGCAACCCGGACTGAAGAATCCTGCGCCTCATGGTCCAAGGCGGCGTATTCCTCCTTCAACTCATAGGGCTCCTTAGCCACTATGCTCCCAGCAAATTTCCTATCCAACTCTTCCTGATTGTAAGGCCCCGGAGCCGCGTTCTGCTGCCTAGCGTATCCGGACCTAATGCTCCTATAGTAAAAGCTATCCTCAATTTCCTCACTCTTAGTCACGAAATACCCGAGATTCTCAACCCATAGCCCCTCCGGACTACACGGTACCTTCCTGGAGGAGATCTTAGCAACCGAAAGCTTCGTTATGGCCTCGGAGTCCGAAGTAGAAGCTTTCTTACCCATTTCAACCCGCTCAGAATCACCAGAATACTCAGAATCCGAGCTAGATGGCCCCGGATAGCAAGTTATGTAGGCCTTGGCAAGAGCTTTAGTCCGGACCATAAACCTAAAACAAGTGACAAAGGTTAGTCTATAACCCTACAGTTTATTTATTTTCAAAGCTAGATGGTCCGGACTACCCTATTATCAATTTTATTACAAGTCAAACGTAGACAGTCCAGAGACCCAATCCAAAAGAAAACAAAACTCCAAAACTCAACAGGAGCTCCGGACTGCGAGAACCCCGAAGTTAAACACCCAAAACTAGCCTAATACTCCGAAATCAAATGACACATTAACACAAAAACAACAACCAATTACGAGCTCCAAATCCTACCCTATCAGTCCGGACTAGTTATCCAAGTCCGGACCCTAACAGAAAACCCTAATTCCAGAAACACTATCAAAACAGAATCAAACACCAAAAGTATAGACAAAAACACACACATATACACATACATACAAAAACATCCAACAAAAACCAAACACAATAGCACAAATAAAAAATTCAATACACCAGCAAAATAAAAGAATGGAACAAAAAGCAGAAAAGCAGGGGAAAAAGCTTACAAAGTAGAGATAACGGAGACGACCAAGAACCAACCACTGGCCAAGCTACAGTGACAGGCGGCGACGGCAAGAACGGCAAAGCAAAACTCCAGAGAAAGAAAGAGGAATAGAAAAATTGAAGAAACAATAAAAACAAAACAAACACCACAACACCTCCTTTTATAGGGGGGTGAAAAACTAAACAGCCACACCACGTGGCACGATCCTAGCCGCCCATCACGAGCGGTCATTATTGGAGAGTCATTATTACAGCACGTCTTTTGAAAAAGACAACTGTAACAATTCAAATAATTGGGCGGAAATTCCCCAAAACCGTTTCAACTTCCAGGTCCGGACTATGCAACTCAAGTTAATCCGGACTGGGGGGCAAGAAAAGCTCAACTCCTGCTAAGGACAACAACCTTAGTCCTGATTCGCCGAACTCAACCAACTCCGGACTGGGGGGAAAGAAAAGCTCAACTCCGGCTAATGACAACCACCTTAGTCCTGATTCGCCGAACTCAACGAACTCCGGACTGGGGGGCAGAAAAGCTCAACTCCGGCTAATGACAACAACCTTAGTCCTGATTCGCCGAACTCAACGAACTCCGGACTGGGGGCAAAAAAGCTCAACTCCTGCTAATGACAACCACCTTAGTCCTGATTCGCCGAACCCAACGAACTCCGGACTGGGGGCAGCAAAGCTCAACTCCTGCTAAGGACAACCACCTTAGTCCTGATTCGCCGAACTCAACGAACTCCGGACCGGGGGCAGAAAAGCTCAACTCCTTCAAACAAAACAATAAGAAACTCATGTTCTAAAACAACAAAAATAACACTCCCCCATCCAGAAAATTTGCATAAGGGAGTGGGGGGCACATGATAATACATATGGCTCCTGGGAGGCCTACTCCTAAGCTCCTAACTCCATACAGCTCCTGGGAGGCCTACTCCTAAGCTCCTAAATCCATACAGCTCCTGGGACGCCTACTCCTAGGCTCATAACTCCACGCAGCTCCTGGAGGGAGTAGTCCCGTTCACCACCACTCCTGACCAGCTCGGTCCCGCAAGCAGAGCCTTGATAAACCCCGACACGTGAGACGTTGGCCCAAGCACGTGACGGGAACAACTGTCACACATCAATCATGGGAATAATCAGGGCACGTGTCAGAGGATCCTCAGAACATTCCTCGACCAGTCCCGCGCCGACACGTGTTAAGCATCCACTCCAGCCAGGTGCCCTCCGCTCCCAGAACCAATGGCTACGATTCAAAGGTACCAACCCCAAAACCCTACCCTTAAGCTATAAGTAGCCCAAGAAGGTGAGGTTTTGAGGTTAATCATTCTTTCACACTCATATACACACACAGCCACCGTACATTCATATTCATCCTCATCTTTCCAAAAAGCTAGTTCTTACTCTCACGCCGGAGGCGCCGCGGGACTCCAACCCCCCTTCCAGTGTTGTTTTGTAGGAACTCAACCACAGCTACACCTCTACAGCGGCGAAGGATCCAGGACGGCGTCGAAGAAGCAGCCCCGCCACCAGGAGTTATCAATAGTAGTATATGTTCTTAGTCAGCTTGGAATGATGCATACTAAATAAGTAATTTTATCAGTAATACTGTGATAGTAGTCAGACTTAAGATTATAGATTTGCCTGTCCTTTTTGACTTGCACCTTGCACAATGCTGCTTGAATAACTCGTGTTTAAGTTGGTCCATATTATTCACATAATCCTCATTTAAACTGAGGTAGATTTACATATAAAATATATGTGTGATGGTAGGTTGTCAGTTTCAAGTTCAAACCAGAGAAAAACAAAAGAACAAACATAATAATCCTGAACGTCGCTTTTAGGGAATAATCCATTCCTTTTATAAATGTTATCTTCTGGACCATGTTGTCTTGTTTTTAATCAGGCTTCAACTTACCGGAGGACTTGCTGAAATATGTAAAATTGGTAACATTATCTATGCCTGGCTTTGCATTATGTCAAGTTTCAAAACTTTCACAAAAGGTTAACATAGCAGGGAAAACCTGATGCAGCGCTGAACTACTGCGACTAATTTATACAAACAAATTCTGAACTAATAAATAAACTACAGAACCAAGTTTTAATGTAAATTGTCAAAGTTGTTACTCTTTTTCCATTTTATAATCTTCATAACTAAGCTACTTTCGAAAACGCGTTTAGTAAATACTTCACAGCTATTGCTTAAAAAAACATAAAAACCCAAATTTCAGATTTAATATTTTGTTCTTGTGACATGTTCAAATGTGGGATGCATAATCACCACTATAATCGATATCAGATTCCAGGTCCACATCCTCATCAGCATCAAGTGAATTACCGATACCAGGTTGCGCTTCTGCTTTCGACCCTGTTTCTCCTGGAATTTTGGCCTCTTGTATGATTTGCATTATTTCATCAATGCTTTGAAGTTGTTTATCACGGTCAGTTTCCCCGTAGTTTGTTTTTTCTCCCTCAACTAGTTCTCGTGGCAAATTTTTCAAAAACCATGGATGCTTCTTAATCTCAGGAATGGTGATTCTCTGATACAAGCAATTGATACATTTAACTAACTTGTTTCTAGGCTATGTTTGAGGAGATAATTCTATATTAATAGAATACTCAGAGTTCCATTAAGAGCATCCTGAGAATTATTCCCTAGCAAATTTTTGAAGATATGAATTTGCTTTGAGAAACATTAAATATTTCATTTTGTCAATGTGTAGATCTAAATCAGAATGCAAGCATGCACAAAATAAGGTAGCAGATAAATGATCTCACCTATTCCTAGATAATCCCCTTAATTTATTTGGATGCTTAATTATGGTCTGTTCCCTGTTATAATTTATTGAATGAATCTACACCTGTTAATTTTTACTTTAGATTGAAGTAGAACTTTCCATTCAGTTTAAAGTTACGCTTATAAGCATTCTGCACAATGAACCAACCTATATTATGTAAATACCAGAACAAGGAAAAGGCAAGAAGATTAATATGTCAAGGGACAGATACATCTTATATATATAACAATGATAAAGTAACGATTTTATATATTGAATGCATCATAGATCATTATGATGATACCTTTGAGGGGTTTGCAACAAAGATTTGGGAGAGAAGGTGTCTACACTCAGCAGATACACGCACATAATCAGGGATGGAGTACTGCACACTCATAATTCTCTGTGAACATAGAAATCATCAAACATGGTATGATGGCAACATGTGTATATGGTTGGGGGGGGAAGAGATTCTCAATATAAAACTAGTGTTTCTTACCCCAATGGTTTTGCGGAAATTTCTAGGATCCTCAGGATCCTCGAAAGGGTAGGCTCCCACTAGCATCACATAAAGTGTCACGCCACAGGACCATACATCAGCGATCTAAAACTAGTAAATTATCAGATGACGATGTACATTTTCGTATAGCGAAGCAGAAAAGGAAGTTGAATATATATAAGTAAGGGGATGTAACTATATGATCAATTATATTGCATTGGCTCCTGATGAACCACTATGAATTAATCGAAGCTATGGTGAGTTAGAACCTTTCCGTCATATTCCTTTCGGGAGAGGACCTCTGGGGCAATATAAGCTGGAGTTCCTACTTTTGATTTGGGTTGGGAGTGCAATAAAGCTGACTGCAGTACCAAAATATATGGTAAAGGTAGGCAAACCATGTAAAATGCTCTAAATTCACAAAGGTCGGAAGTAATTGCAAAAAAGGAAAACAACGCACCATGAAAGAATTATACCTTTGAATAACCAAAATCACATATTTTAAGGCGTGGAGTTGGACTTCCATCCAAGAGAGTGTTTTCAAGCTTTAAGTCTCTGTGACATATTTCCTACAGTGAAAAACAAATCGCCACTTAAAAAAGTTATAGAACAAGTATAATGAACGTGTCATTACACGTACATACCATAGAGTGGCAATAGCTGACTCCTGATATAAGCTGCTGAAAGAAAAAGCGTGCCTGTTGTGCATTAAATCGTCTTAAATATGTTAGCACGAGGTTCCGGTTCAAGTAGAAGTAACAGAAAAACTAACACATAAATCTACCTCATCTTCACTAAATCTACCAGCACTGCATATCTTAGCAAAGAGCTCACCTCCAGCTGCATATTCCATGACTATGGCTAATTGTGACGGAGTCAGCAGGACCTGCAGGCGAAGGTATGTTTTTCATAGGATGACATATTAGTTTTTTTCATGTTCTTTGATGTACTAGGAAAAGAAGCTTGCTTGAATATAAATCTGTCATGAGGATCAGCATGTTAGATGAGTATAACTTAAGGAAAAAATCTACAGTGTCCAACTAGTACAGATGTGGTCGTAATAAGCATGTGTGAGTGCATGAGGGGGAGGGGGATCTTATAACATAAAACTTGACTATTTTCCAATATAAAATCATTAGCTTACAAAAGCCATCTACTGGCAATCAGATTCTTACTTCCTTGAACCTGACAATGTTTGGATGCGTTAACGATCTGTGATTGATGATTTCTCTCTGAACATTCTCATCTATCTGAAACAAGTAACACAGATTTAGTTAAAGAATATATCTTGATAACGGAAAAATTGAGAAGTACATCATAATATTATTAAATAACCACAAGGGCAGATGAAAAGAAAATTTGAATAAACAACTCAATGCAGATGTGTTTAATGTCATCTTAGACTTTTTGTGTATTGAACCTTGATAGACACTTAAGCGGAGAGTGAAGACTACAACTATCAGACATGTATCAAAATATTGCAACCGAGCCAATAGATTCCTCAATACAGTGTTAAAATTAAGACTAATTATCACTCCATGAACAAAAATTACAAACAGGTTTGTTCGAGAAAGATGTTGTAACGGAAACAATTAGTTGATATTTCAATATAGACCTGATTCTACAGATTAAAATAATACATCATCAGACTTGTTAATCATCTCTGAATATGAGTAAGATAATTATTTAGAAATAAAAAGTGATTGCATATGTCAGGACAATGAAGTGTCAAGGTTATATAACTTGAAGTTGAGACCAAGAATTATTATGCTATAGATTCATAAGCCTGGATTTTCATTCACGTGAACAACATATTTACTTGTAGGTATGCGTAATCTGACCATGCTTGTTCGGTTTGGTTTGGTTTATTATAACATTTAATGGAACACAAATGAAAAAAACTATAAAAAAAAAAAAGAATCAGTCATACAATCAGATTTAAAAAACTACAGAAAGCAGCAGATGTAAAACAAAGAAGCAGTAAAGAAAAAGGCAAGAGAGTAACCTTTTTTCCTCTATCGATAAACTTGACAGCAAGAAGCTCATTTGTTTTCTTGTCTCTGACCAATCTTGCCACTCCGAAATTCCCAGAACCAAGTTCTTTTAATGCCTCGTATTTCTCCTCCATTGCAAACAATTACTTGTGAATGAAATATATATATATATATGGAGAACAGAAATTATATATACATGTGAATGTTAGTGTGTATAAGTGTAGATAGATAGGGGAGAGAGTGTGTTTTAAGACAAGGACCCCGGGTGTTGAAATATGAAGAAAGACAAGAATGGCTGAATGGTGATTGGCTAATTTGAAGTAAAAGGCACGCGTACGTTTATTAGTGGGCGGCTTTGATGTTTGGGGAAACTCAAAGCTGACGCTTATAAAAATCTTCATTCTCAAGTCACACAGTACTCCCTCAAACGTATCCATCGGGGAATGTACTACTTGACACGTATTTTAACGTTTTTCTATAATATAATTTCATTAATTTTTAATTATTTTTTCCTTTAAATAAAAATTTGACCTTTAAAATTTAATTCAGAAAATAAATTATAGAAATTTATTTTATGTTTATCTTAAAATGTGTGTCGAACATTATAAAAAACTGTATAAAAAATGAATGTGACAGAGGAAGTAGTCAGGGCTCTAAAAACTCGGAGTACTAGCGAATTATTCGGTTAAAAACTTTGATAAACTAAAATACTTTTTTAATTTTAGTATTTATTTAATGTTAGGATTAAACTTAAATCTTGATGATAAGAAGAATACATAGCATAATTATGTTAAATCAAATGGTAGCCTTCAACAGCTAATCATCCTAAGGGATAGCCGTTGAATGAGTAATCCATCAACTAACGAGGTTTTTGTAACATTTTTTATGAGATTTTTATGATAGATAATGATGTTTTTATTCATTTGGAGGTCATATTGACTCAATAAATAATAAGGTCCAATCAGGAGCCAACGCGGGTTGGGGAGGACTGATAGCCAACCTACTGCAATGAAACATTGCGGGGGACGCATTGTTACAAAGCGGCCCCGGATCTCCGCAATGATTCATTGCGATAGGTGGCCATGCACAGGAAACATTGCGGCATCCGCAATGTTTCATTGTTGGGCAGACCTACAGTTTTTAATGCCCCAAATGCCCCTCTCTTTAACTTTAAATGCCCATTTAGCTTTAAATGTCACTCTTCTTTATAATTAAATATAACTTAATATTATAAATACCTAATATTAATATTTCACTTATATATTGCAAGTATAAAAATAATATTATTATTCAACAGTAATTATTTTTTTTAAATATGTTAACATTAAAATATAAGTAAAAGTAATATTTTAAAATATTATCAATTTTAATAATAAAATTTATCAATTTTATTTTTTCTGTAATTTTTCTTTAAATTATCATATGAGTTATTTTAGTTTTAAAAATAAAATTATCAATTTTAAAAATAAAATTTAAATTATTAATTTTATAATTTTTTGTGAATTTAAACTTATTTTTTGTGTAAATATTAAATTAATATCAATTTATGTGCCAATATTAATAAGAATTGACTGGTCAAAAGTTTAACCGACCCACCGCATTATTTCATTGCGGCAGTTGAGAAGTTTGACCGACCCACCGCATTGTTTCATTGCGGCAAATTTTTCAACAGTCCTGCCTCAGCTTTAACAATATTTTTTTCTGTGCCTAAATTTAATTTTTTGAATTTTAAAATTCAGATTTTCACCTATAAATAGCTCTTGTAATCTCATTTTTTTTCAACATTCTCTTCTCTATTTTCATTCTACATTTTCTCTTCAAAATTCTCCTCTCTATTTTCCGAAAAATGGGTTTCTAATATGATTTGGACAATAACAAGGTAATTATCGATGGTGTGACTTACGATGGGCCCGAAGGAGAAGAAGACATGGCAATAGCTCTCCGCCGTATTCAAATGGCGCTTGAGCACAAGAAAAAAAAGGAAAATGAGGCGAAAGCGCAGGCGGAAAAGTTGAAGAAAAAGAAAGACGACGATAAGGGTGATAAAGGCGGTTCTTCCAACACCGTTAAAGCTTGATCATTCTCGTCTGAATAAAATATTTAAGTTATTATGTATTTTGTTTAAAAAAATATTTAAATGTACTCCATTTATATTTGAATGAAATAAATTGTTTAATGTTTTATTTTTCTTGTACTTGTCCAATTTATTTTATCAATTTTAAATTTTAATAAACAAATATAATGCTAAAATTTGAAAATGTGAAAAACTAAAAAAAATGAAATTTTATTGAATTTTTGTTACCTATAAAAAATAATTATATACTTTTTAACTCCGTTATTATCAGAAATAAATTAATTCATTAAAATATGATTTTTTGTTATTTAAGAAATTAAATCACTGCTTCATAATTTTAATATTATTTATATATTTTAAGAGCGGTGTCTTTATTATGTATTATTATCATAATTTTTTGATATGATTAGAATCATTGTATTTTAACATCCGTACAGTTGGATCGTCAAAATTTGTATTTTATAACTTACATGTCAAGAAATATCATATGACTCAACTATTTTGCCAAATATTCACAAGATTATGTAAAATTACTCTTGTAAACATTTAAATTTTGAAATTAAAATTTCACATATTAAATATAATATAAAAAGTCTTGAAACTATATTTTATTATTGTTTTGGATAAATTTTCTAATTTTAAAGGAAAATAACAAATACACTTTCCATTATTAATAACAAATACGCTTTCCATGATTAGAATAATCATATTTTAAGATCCGTATAATTGGATATTTGAAATTAATAATTTATAACTTATAAGTCAAGAAATATCATTTGACACAACTATTGTGCCAAATATTCACAAAACTATGTAAAATAGCTGCATATTATAATTAAGTTACTCTTATAAATATTTATATTTTAAAATTAAAATTTAACATATTAAATGAAATATAATAAGTCTAGAAACTATTTTTTAATATTTTTTTTGATTAATTTTCTAATTTTAAAGAAAATAACAAAAATAAACAACCCAACCGCAATCATACATTGCGGGTGGAAGTATCCGCCGTAATGTTTCATTGCGGGGGTGTGTTGTACAGTTTTAAAAAAACTGTAAATACTTGCAGCTGTTGGTTTGTGGTCGTGTACAGTTCCGCAATGAAACATTGTGGCCGTGCATTAAATGCACACACCTACCTTAATTTGTCTGTACCATTGATCTTATACTGCTGTTTTTATTGCTGCTTAACATTCAGCTCAAATTTATTCTTCTGAAAATCAAGGTTAGTATTCAAAATTCATGGCTTCTTATTTATTTGATTATTCAAGTTCATCTAGTGATCATAATGATTTTAATTATGTTACCCCTCCCCCCAAAAAAGAGGGTTTATCGTAAAATCTTTAATGATGATGAAGTAATAGATGTTGATAGTATTGAAGATAAAGTTAATAATTTGGGGAAGGGAAAAACGCATAGTGATGATGATGTTGGTTTCGGTTGGAAGAATCACGATGTTCACGGTGATTCCGATGATAGTAATGATTCTTTTAATGGCGATGATGATGATGATAAAATTGATGATGAAAATTTTATTGGAAATATGAATGATGTAGTTCCTTGTGTTGGTATGATATTTGATTCGTTGAATGAAGCGGAAAGTTTTTATCGAGGTTATGGTCGAAGTATAGGGTTCGAGATAATTATTCGAAGTAGTCGTAGGCATTCAAGAAATGGTGGTATATCATCACGTTTGTATATATGTCGAAAGGGTGGAAGATTGGGCCCAAAACCCTTGGAAGTTGAAGATAGGGTTAAAGGGAAACGACCTCGAGATGTCATTCCTCGAACTTGTTGCCGTGCTCGTATTTGTGTTGCTCACAAAGTAAGCTCAAACAAATGGAAAGTAACCAAGGTTAACCTAGAGCACAATCATGCTATGGTTACATCGGATAAGGTTAAATTCATGCAAAGATCACGCAACATAGATCCGTTTACCCGATCTTTGATTGAGTTATTCAACAAATCGGGTATCGAGACCCCGAAAGTGATGAATTTACTTAGTGAGACATGTGGTGGTATTGAAAAAGTTGGTTTTTCCTCTCAAGACGTACGGAATGTAATACGTGACATTCGAAGACGGGTTTTTGATTCCGGTGATGCGGAGTGTGGATTGGTTTTGTTACGAGACTTGCAAAAACAAAGTGATGGAAATTTTTTCTACCGAGTGGATGTGGATGAGGAGAATCGTGTTAGGGGTTTGGTGTGGGTTGATCCTCGTTCGCTTAACGCGTACAAGAATTTTAGAGATGTGGTAACTTTTGACTCGACATATCAGACTAATAGGTATGACATGCCTTTTATTCCAATTACAGGAGTGAATCACCACTACCAAAATATTTTGTTTGGATTTGCACTTATAAGGGACGAGAAAGAGACTTCTTATAGATGGGTTTTGAAGACTTGGTTGGAAGCGGTCGATAACAAGCCACCTATTACCATTATTACGGAACAAGACATCGCTTTAAGTAATGCCATTATCGAGGTTATGCCTAACACCAACCATACATATTGTACGTGGCATATTAGTAGCAAGTTTACCGAGAAACTATCTACTTTGTATACTCAATACTCGGAGTTCAAGACGGATTTTAATGCATGTATCTACAAGTCATTGTCACCAACGGAATTTGAAGGTAGTTGGGAGGATTTGAAAGAGAAATATGATCTTGAAAATCACAATTGGCTAAATGATATGTATGCAATTAGACGACAATGGGTTTTTGCTTTCACGGAACAACATTTTGCCGTCGGTATGACTACCACCTCAAGGAGCGAGTCTATGAATTCATTTTTTGATGAGTATGTGAAAGCGTCGACCGGTTTGAAAGAATTCATTGAGAATTCATAAAAAGCTTTGGAGTCACAATATTTACGAGAGGTTCAAGCCGATTTTGACACCGAGTACAAGGAAAGGAGACTATTCTCTAACTCGTCAATGGAGATACATGCCTCCAAGATATACACAAAAGAGATGTTTAAGCGATTTCAAAAAGAGTTTCAAAAAAGTCAATCTTTTGTTGTGAAAAATATGAAAGGTTATGGAGATTATCTTTCAAAGATGTATTTGGTAAAAAAGTCCACCTTACCGGAGATTTATAGAAGGAATTTTTTCTTGAAGGTTTCCATCGACGGGAGTTATTCTTGTATATGTAAAAAATTTGAACATTCCGGGATGATTTGTAGACACATGATCCGTTACCTTAACAAGAAACAAAAGACGATGATACCGCCAGACCTTGTCACAATGAGGTGGACAATAAACGGAAACAAAGTTGCGGGACCTCTATCGTGTACCCCTCGGATGCTTGGTAATGTTGTAGAATCTCAAACGGCAAGATATAGTGGATTGTGTAAAGCTTTCCAAGGTTTGTCCGTTGTTGGTAGTTGCTCCGTTCCGCGGTACAATTATTTGATGAGCGTGATCGAGAGAGAAAAAGAGTATGTAATTAAGTCTTTTCCGGAAGAAGAGAGAGAGAGAAATAAATAAATGAGGACTATGAAAGTGATGATGAAGAAGATGATGAAGAAGATGATCCGTTATTAGATCCCCCAATATCACAAACAAAAGGACGTCCAAAAGCGGGTAGATTCAAAAGTGGTATCGAGACGTCAAGTTCAAATAAACAATTTCGAAAGTGCAGTTTTTGTGGGGCGAGGGAAGAAGGTCATGATAGAAGATATTATCCCTCGAGATTATTAGGAAAAAAAGGAAAAAAATGATTGTAATTTCTTATCATGTACTTTGAAATATTAATGAATTTTAATTAAATATTTTCAATGTTGTTAATGTTAGTACTTGTTGGCATTATTAATAATCCCAAAAAATGAAGTGACTCCAAAAAAAATTTGAAAAAAAGTTATTTTTGAAGATTTTTTTTTTCAAAGTTGGGCAGAAAATTTTCTGTAAAACAGAAAAAGTATCATATAAAAAATAAATCATTTGCAAGTGCAGTGACCAATCTGCAAAATTCTGACATTGCGGTACCCGCAATGTTTCATTACGGGGTAAACAGAGTTTTGCAGGATTTTGCAGATTGGTCACTGCACTTGTAAATGATTTATTTTTTATATAATACTTTTTTTTTACAGAAAACTTTCTGCCCAACTTTGAAAAAAAAAATCTTCAAAAATAACTTTTTTTCAAAAAAATTTTTGGAGTCACTTCTTTTTTTGGGATTATTAATAATGCCAACAAGTACTAACATTAACAACATTGAAAATATTTAATTTAAAATTCATTAATATTTCAAAGTACATATTCCAATAATGCTAAACAAAAACAAACTGAATTAATGATAGTTTTGATTACATATTTTCTAGATTTCGACAGTTTTTTTGAAAAAAATTGGGCATTACCTCTTTATTTTTAAGTTAAACTTAACCTGTAAAATAAAAAAAATCGGCATGACCTATTTATTTTTAAGCCAACCAAAAACCTGTAAAATTTCAAACCAAACTAAACTTAAAAATGAATGGCCTTGACATGCCAACTAAAAACAAACCAAACCAAACTAAACTTAAAAATAAATGGCCTTGACATGCCAACTAAAACCAAAATCAAACTAAAATTAATACATCTAACCAACCAAAATAAATACAACAAATCTGAATAAAATACAACCGAGCAAAATATGTACAACTAACTAAAGTAACTACAAGTCATTAATTAAATAACAAACTAGTGTCCCGCCTCTCTTTGTAGAATGCCCCACTCAGAAATGTGTCTAGCAACCCCTTTTGATAACTCGTGCGCCATCCGATAGCGAAAAGTCTGTACATCAACTTTAGCATTCCACACAGCTGATGGCAAAGAGATCCCGTTGAGCATAGCGTCCATGTACTTGGAGACATATACACCACAATCAATGCCACCATCTTGCTTGGGTCGAGCATCAAGACTATGAACCCCCATATATTTCAATGGAAAGCGAGATGGATGCAAATAATTGAGCATATATGGGATCAACTTTTCCTGCAAAATTTTACACATATTTAGATAAAAATAATGGAAAATGAACCTAACAAGTCATTATTTCATTATTAATCTATTTAAAACTAGTGGTAGGGAATTAAAGAATGATATTTCACGGGAAATGAACCTAACAAGTCATTATTTCATTATTAATCTATTTAAAACTAGTGGTAGGGAATTAAAGAATGATATAGTTACCATAATGTAATACCGGAAGGGGTGAGCGATGTTCCCTGGTGTGTCTTTGTCGTCCCTAATAGGATCAATGTTTAGCACTCTCATTTTATTGAGATTAACAACAAACAAGAACCAATGAGAGTTATCACACGTGGGGAAAAATACAAAGTCACAAAACTGAAGAGGCAAGCTACCCCCTTGTCAGCAAAATCTCTAAAGAACTTCTCCATTGACTTCTTGGCATCACCTTTTAGGGTACTCGGAGAAGCCTACAATTACAAGTTAAAAAATAGGTTAACATTTATACAACAGAATTGATATATGTTTATAGAAAACCAGGTAGGAGCATTGGTATTTGTTTATAGAGTACCTTCAAGTTAGGACAATGCTCAAGTGCCATCGCCATGAAAAAGCTAGGAGCAATGAAATACCGCCTGGGCTTGAAATTTTCAGTTCTTGGAATTTTTTCCCATTTTTCCCAGAGTTTATCATCTCTAAGTCTCAAGAGCTCACCATAGGCATTGAGAACATCATCCTCCACCCAATACTCTTGTCACAAAGTTTTTACTTGGCTATGTGTAAGAGGATAAGTAACGCCCCGCTCACTGTGATCACGCCAAATGTAATCAACCTCTAAACTCCAGAAATGTCGATACAACCACTTCGCTTTCCGATTTTTTAGTGGCCTTGTCATATCACTATGCCGCTCAGGACCACCTCATTTCGCCGCATCCTCTGCCAAATCTTCAGCTAAGTCCATCTACAAACTAAACAAAATTACAATTAGCACATTTGGAACTAGTTAATCTAATGTCATTTACTTTAAAAAAGAGTTAAGAGTTATTACATCAAACATGTCCCGTAGCTCACTAGGAACAGAAGACTCGTCCATGCTCAAATGTACAAATGGAGTGACAAGGGACGAAGAGGTCTCTAAAGATTCTGGAGTAATAGGCATCTGCAATTAAATAATAAATTAAGTACACATTTAACACTTAGTTTAATCCATTTATAACTAGTTGTCGGGAATTATATGATAATTCACGGGAAATGAACCTAAATAAGTCATTATTTTCATTATTAGTCCATTTTAAAACTAGTTGTATGAAATTGATGATATTTCACGGGAAATTAACCTAAAAATGTCATTATTTTCACTTTTAATCCATTTATAACTAGTTGTAGGGAATAATCCATTTTAATCCCATTTAGTTGACATAGTAGGGAACAAATAATACCTTTAGTGAAAGTTAAAATGTCATAGATCTGTGGAACGGTATTGGAGTAGTATAATCAACCTGCAATTGGAAGCCGATACATAAACATATTCAACACACGAAGCTAAAATATTTTAGGTGCATAGAATGACAATATTTGTTAAAGATTTGTACCTGAGGGGGAATGGATACAGTTGTAGGAACAGGGGTGGCTGGAACATCAGCAGGAGACTGAACCTCAACCTGCAATTAGAAGCCGATACATAAAATGTTAGTGTTTGTGCCCTAGAGACAACACTATTATGTTTATATAATGAAACATTTGGATTATTAATTCTGATTATATGGATTATTCTTTAGTAATTTATTATATCTTTATTTTCTGCGATAAGATGTTAGATTAATAAATATCCTTGGAATATGATATGTAAATTTATATCTCTAAGTACGTGACTTAAAAATGAGATTATGAGAATAGTATCGATATTCCTAAAGATCCATGGTCGAGTATTATTATTAAGGACAATAATAATGCATTAAGACTAGTGTGAATGTTGACTGATGATTACATCCCATTGATCATAGGTATAGTGATACTAAAGTTAAAACACAGGCACATGTATTATATACATGGTGCTGGAAGACCCAATGTGAGATTCTACATGTCTGTTGTGTCATAAGTAATTCTCACAGTGATAATGATGTATTGGTCCTTAGACTTGAAATCATTATATTTATATATGAGAATTAATATACTTTGGTTGCATTAAAAGTTACCTTTGACCGGGTGATGATAAAAGTGTATATTGGGTATATTATGAATCATATGAGAAATATGAATGATCTAGAAAGGATTTAACCCTCCTATTTTAGGAGTGATATTATTGGCCGCTTGTTTGAGTTAGACTATGAAATGCATGGCCATGCTCAAATATTGATTTGATGTTATAGTCTACTCATCGATCAAGGAAACCTGGATTAAACTATGAAGAGGATGACACATAACATGCCTCGAGTTTAATCTATAATATATGGTTAAAAGGATTATAGTACATTGTACATTATACACAAAAAGTTTAATCAATCACCGATTTAATTATTATTACTTGTGTAACAATGATGTATTACTAGATGCCGCTCATTGTTTATGACTTTAAATTAGATTTAAAATTGTTGTCAACGTAATAATAACCTAAAGGGTCGCACAAAGAATGATTGGAGGATTATTTAATTTAAATTTGGATTTAAATTAAATGTAAGTAATTCGAATTATTTGTTATTAATTAAGTGTGACTTAATTAACTAAATAAATAGAAAATTCGAATTTAATATTTAATCTGAAATTAAGTTATTGGATGATTAAGTGAGACTTAATAATACAATAATTAGAATTTCGAATTTAATAATAATAATAACTCTAAAATTAAGTTTAGGGTTGGAGGCCCATTAGCTCTTGCCTAAAACATAGAGAGAGCAAGAAGGCGGCCTCAAGAACGTGCTAGTGCACACCCATCCTCCGGGCGATCATTCGTGTGGATACCTTCAAGGCGTAGATCGTTCCAGCGACGGGCTACGTGGTGATCATTCAAGACCTCAATCTTTCCATTAACGTAAAGCTTCTTAAGGTAAACATACTGAACTACGAATTAAATATTAATTTCGCATGGATCCTGCGGAGGGTTTCGATTTTTTAATTAATTAAATTTACGTTTTCGTTGCGTTTATGTGCCAAAAACCCTTCAATGATATCAGAGCTACTTGCGAAAAGTTTTTAATTCATTTATGTGTTTAACCGTTTTCGATATATGAGCATGTACGTGATTCGTCATGATTTGATGTTGATATAATATACTTGTATATGTATGGTTTTGAATATATGATATTCATGTGAGTTGTATAATCATAAGATGATTATGTAATCTGTGTATATACTGATATATACATGATTTATGTTTGTTCTAATTATGAGAATCATATTAGATACAAATTCTGAATTGGCTGCTGCAGATTTGCTGAAATCTGGGTCTGGTGTCCGATTTACGCAAACGAATACCCTGTTCCATAGGTAAATGAGCGTCTGAACAAAACTGATAGCTAAGCTATCAACGACTCGTCTATAAGGCGTTTGACGTCGTTTACTGCCCGTAAACAGTGATTCTTGTTTTTCTGATTTGATTCTGATTTTTCTGATTTTTGTCATATTTTTTTTATGATTAGATCATGGATAATATGATATTTTAAGATCAGATTATGTGTTTTAACATGCTTTTATGTGTTGTATGAGCATGGTGGATGGTTATGGCCTTTCGACCTTAGTATAATGGTTTTGGTTTTGGTTTTAAATACGACTTGCATGTCGTCAATCTTTGTAATCATAAATTTCGAATGTAACTCGAGTTATTCTTGTAAGTTCATTAGATTAGTTTTACTTTCAATCATGTAATGTAATTGAAGACTCAAGAAGGCTATCCAATGGAGGTGATTCAAAGAAGAAGACGAGGCATACAAGAAGTCTAAACAAAGAAGAAGACTTATATAATAAGTAGTTGTATTTATTTCCATCACCACATTAGATTGACCTTGATCTTTATCATGAGCTTGATAAAGATCACATAGGATGGGGCCATAACCAAACACATTTACTTTATTGCACTTTACATATTGATGTATGAATGTATGTATAGAATAGTTAATGATACATGCTTTAATTAGATTAATCATGCATGAATGTATGTATTAGATACGTCACCCATGCCATGCCTAAACAAGATAAAATCTGTAACGACTCAAGATTTTAAAATTTACAAACAATTATGAGATTCTCGTGTTTATGAAACGCAGAATGAAATACGAATCTTCTTTATTTCCGACATGGGGCAATTTTGTCAACAACGGGTTCATAGAACTTGTAAGGCTGTGGGTTTTAAGCGAGACCGATGTGACTCCTCCACTACCTGGAAATTAAATCATTGACGAGTATTGATTTGAAGTATTTTATTCAAGGAAAAATTGGAAATCTCTTTATGATGGGATCATGATCGTTATAATACTAACAAAACCCTAATGTTTATATTAAGTTATTTAGATGTCTTTCAATATATCCAACGCGTTAACCCCTAGATCGATAATGAGTGGGTTCACCATAGCGAAGTACTCCCATCTATCGTGGGACGGCGTGTTTAAGTATATGATACTTTTAGACCTTTGGGTTTTAACTTAACTAAGTTACCACAATAGGATTGTGAACTTAGAGGCATATAGTTTGGTGAGATTTATTGGATAAATAAGAATAAATGTTGTTCCACTAAACTATCCAAGAGTTATATAGTTGATATAATTGACAAATATTGTCTACCTTATTGAATCATGTTTTAGGAGTAAAGCCAAAGCTAAACTAAATTGTTGTGAAAATTTGGATCTTGACTCACTAGAAAGTATATAGAAGATACTCTTTCCGAATTAATAGTTAGGGCTATTAATTTGATAAAATAGTGGGAGATATATATTTTGAATATATATGAATAATCACTTGAACATAATTTAATAATCATATGTAAACTAATTTATCTTATGCATTTTAAACATTGTAGATATCAAATGGCAATCAATTCAAACAACTTCTCTGTGCGATCAGTCCTTGAGAGGGACAAGCTGACAGGAACAAACTTCCTTGACTGGCAGAGGAACTTGAGGATTGTCCTCAAACAAGAGTGCAAGCTCTATGTCATAGATATCCCTCGCCCTGTACCTCTCACTGAAGGAGCATCCCGTGCTCAACATAATGTTTATCAGAAACATATCGATGATGACACGGATGTTCAATGTCCCATGTTAATGACCATGAGTGCTGAACTTCAGAAACAACATAAGAATATGGATTCTTATGATATGATTGAGCACCTTAAACGTATGTTTGAAGGACAGGCTCGTCAGGAGAGGTTTGATACTTTCAAATCGTTGCATGCATGTAAGCAGGGAGAACGTGATTCGGTTGGACTGCATGTTGGACTGCATGTTCTAAGGATGATTGGGTATATTGAGTACCTTGCCAAGTTAGGTGCCCCGATTGCTGTGGAGCACCAGATTGACCTAATTTTGCAATCTTTAAACAACAATTTTTCTCAATTTGTGATGAATTACAATATGAATGAGATAGATAAGAACCCCACCGAACTGTTGGCTATGTTAAAAACTGCTGAGACCAACATTCAGAAGACATCCCCTGCTCCCATGTTGATGGTGAATAAGGGGAAGGCCAAAGGAAAGGGTAAATGGAAAGGCAAGAGGAAGATGGGATCTAAATCGAATGCCAATCCGAAACCTGATCCGACCAAGGCTTTGAAGCCTAAAGGTGATGTTCCAAAGGTTGGTGATTGTCACTATTGCAAGAAGCCAGGTCATTGGAAGAGGAGCTGTCATGCTTATTTGGAGGATCTGAAGAAGAAGAAGGCTGTTGTTACTGCTTCTGATTCAGGTATTTATGTAATTGAAGTCAATTTGTCTACTTCTACATCTTGGATATTAGATACTGGATGTGGTTCTCACATTTGTATAAATGTGCAGGAACTGTAGGGAAGTAGGATATTGGCTAAGGGAGAAGTCGACCTACAGGTTGGAAATAGAGCAAAGGTTGTTCCTTTAGCTGTAGGGACTTATCGTTTATCATTGCCCACTGGGCTTGTTTTAGAACTAGATAACTGTTTTTACGTGCCTGCGATTTACAGAAACATTATTTCGGTTTCTTGTTTGGACAAGAAAGGTTTTTCGTTTTTGATTCAGAACAATAGTTGTTCCTTTTCATTCAATAATGTTACCTACGGGATTGCACGTTTGTTTAATGGTTTATATGTTCTTGATATAGATACTCCTATCTATAACATAGATAATGATAATAAATGTATTAAGATGAAAGACTCAAATCAAACATACCTTTGGCATTTTCGTTTAGGTCACATAAATGAGAAACACATTTCCAAATTACATAAAGATGGTTACTTGGATAAGTTTGATTTTGAATCATACGAAGAATGCAAATCTTGTCTCATTGGCAAAATGGCTAAAGCTCCTTTTACCGGACAAGGTGAAAGGGCCACCGAATGATTAGGACTTATACATAGTGATGTATGTGGTCCAATGTGTACGATGGCAAGAGGTGGCTTTTACTACTTTATTACTTTTACTGATGATTTCAGTAGATATGGATATGTGTATCTTTTGAAGAACAAATCCGATTCTTTTGAAAAGTTCAAAGAATACAAGGCTGAAGTGGAAAAGCAAACAGGGGAAAGTATAAAAGTTCTACAATCAGATCGTGGAGGAGAAAATTTAAGCCTCGAGTTTAAAGGTTTCTTGAAGGAGTGTGGTATCATATCACAACTTACTCCTCCTGGAACGCCTCAATGGAATGGAGTTTCTGAGAGGAGAAATCGTACCTTGTTGGACAAGGTGCGATCGATGATGAGTCTGGCAGATCTTCCAATAAGTTTCTGGGGTTATGCTCTAGAAACGGTTGCATATACACTAAACCGAGTTCCAACTAAATCGGTTTAAAAGACTTTATATGAGATATGGACTGAGAAACGTCACAACATGTCTTTTATGAAAGTATGGGGATGTGAAGCATTTGTGAAACGCTTGGTGTCTGACAAGCTGGGACCAAAATCGGATAAATGTTATTTTGTGGGATATCCTGAAGAAACTAAAGGGTATATTTTCTATAATCCTACCGAGAATAAAGTGTTGGTTGTTCGAACCGCTGTATTTCTTGAAAGAGAGTTACTTTCAAAGAAAATTAGTGGGAGGACTATAGATCTCGATGAAGATCGAGTTGTATAAAATAATATTGAACCAGAGCTGGAAAATGGGCAGGAAGTACATCAAAATATTCCTGCTCCGGAAACACAGGTTGTTCGTAGATCTACTAGGGCTCGTCATGAGCCAGAGAGATATTATGGATTTCTCTTGACTCAAGATGATGTAATGCTCATAGATAATGATGAGCCTCTTACCTACCAAGATGCTATGAACAGTCTAGACTCCGAGAGATGGCTAGAGGCCATGAAATCCGAAATGGAATCCATGTATCAAAATAAAGTATGGACTTTAGTTGATCCACCTGAAGGGATAAAACCTATAGGGTGCAAGTGGGTTTTCAAGAAGAAAACTGACATGGATGGTAAAGTACAGACCTATAAAGCATGACTGGTGGCAAAATGTTTCAAACAAGTCCATGGTATAGACTATGATGAGACCTTTTCACCAGTTGCTATGGTCAAGTCCATCAGGATTTTGCTAGCAATAGCTTCTTACTACAACTATGAGATTTGGAAAATGGATGTCAAAACCGCTTTCTTAAATGGGAGCCTTAAAGAGGATGTATACATGATACAATCTGAGGGTTTTGTCGATCCCAAGTTTGCCAAGATGGTCTGTAAGTTGCTTCAATCTATTTATGGATTGAAGCAAGCCTCAAGGAGATGGAATCATCATTTTGATGAAACAGTCAAAGAATTTGGTTTTATTCAAAATGAAGATGAACCATGTGTTTACAAGAAGGTTAGTGGGAGCCACGTGGCATTCCTAATACTATATGTAGATGACATATTACTAATAGGGAATGACATACCTTCTCTACAGGCTGTTAAGACTTGGTTGGGAAATAGTTTGTCGATGAAGGACTTAGGTGATGCTACCTATATATTAGGGATCAAGATCTATAGAGATAGATCAAGGAAATTAATCGGCCTAAGTCAGAGTACATATATTGACAAAGTATTGCATCGTTTCGGGATGCAAGAGGTAAAAAGAGGATATGTCCCAATGTCTCATTGGATATTGATCTCAAAAGACAACTGCCCTAAATCATTAGATGATAAGGGCCGTATGAGCAAAGTTCCATATGCTTCGGCAATTGGATCTATAATGTATGTGATGATATGTACTCGACCTGATGTTTCGTATGCCTTGAGCATGACGAGCAGATACCAGTCTAATCCTGGCGAGGGTCACTGGACAACAGTCAAGAATATTCTTAAGTACTTGAAAAGGACTAAAGATTCATTCTTGGTGTATGGAGGAGATGATAAGCTGGTTGTAAAGGGTTACACTGACGCCATCTTTCAGATAGACAAAGACGATTCAGTATCTCGGTCAGGTTTTGTGTTTTGCCTTAACGGAGGTACTGTAAGCTGGAAGAGTTCAAAGCAAGAGACAGTAGCTGATTCTACAATGGAAGCTGAGTATATTGCTGTCAGTGAAGCAGCCAAAGAGGCTGTTTGGATACGGAAATTCATAACGGGACTTGGTGTGGTTCCATCGATCACAGATCCAGTTGATCTTTACTGTGATAATAATGGAGCCATCGCACAGGCTAAAGAACCAAGGTCCCATTCTCGGGCACAGCATATACTTAGGAGATATCACCTTCTTCGAGAGATTAATAAAATAGGAGATATACATATATATAAAGTGCATACTGATGATAATGTTGCAGACCCACTGACTAAGGCTTTATCGCAGCAAAAGCACGAAGGTCATACTAGTTCCATGGGTATTAGATATATGGGTGATTGGCTCTAGTGCAAGTGGGAGATTGTTAGTGTTTGTGCCCTAGAGACAACACTATTATGTTTATATTATGAAACATTTGGATTATTAATTCTGATTATATGAATTATTCTTTAGTAATTTATTATATCTTTATTTTCTGCGATAATATGTTAGATTAATAAATGTTCTTGGAATATGATATGTAATTTTATATCTCTATGTACATGACTTAGAAATAAGATTATGAGAATAGTATCGATATTCCTAAAGATCCCTGGTCGAGTATTATTATTAAGGGACAATAATAATGCATTAAGACTAGTGTTAATGTTGACTGATGATCACATCTTATTGATCATAGGTATAGTGATACTAAAGTCAAAACACAGGCACATGTATTATATACATGATGCTGGAAGACCCAATGTGAGATTCTACATGTTTGTTGTGTCATAAGTAATTCTCACAGTGATAATGATGTATTGGTCCTTAGACTTGAAATCATTATATTTCTATATGAGAATTAATATACTTTGGTTGCATTAAAAGTTACCTTTGACCGGGTGATGATAAAAGTGTATATTGGGTATATTATGAATCATATGAGAAATATGAATGATCTAGAAAGGATTTAACCATCCTATTTTAGGAGTGATATTATTGGCCTCTTGTTTGAGTTAGACTAAAATGTTGATTTGATGTTATAGTCTACTCATCGATCAAGAAAACCTGGATTAAATTATGAAGAGGATGACACATAACATGCCTCAAGTTTAATCTATAATATATGGTTAAAAGGATTATAGTACATTGTACATTATACACAAAAGGTTTAATCGATCACCGATTTAATTATTATTACTTGGGTAACAATGATGTATTACTAGATGCCGCTCATTGTTTATGATTTTAAATTAGATTTAAAATTGTTGCCAACGTAATAATAACCTAAAGGGTCGAACAAAGAATGATTGGAGGATTATTTAATTTAAATTCGGATTTAAATTAAATGTAAGTAATTCGAATTATTTGTTATTAATTAAGTGTGACTTAATTAACTAAATAAATAGGAACTTCGAATTTAATATTAAATCTGAAATTAAGTTATTGGATGATTAAGTGAGACTTAATAATACAATAATTAGAATTTCGAATTTAGTAATAATAATAACTCTAAAATTAAGTTTAGGGTTGGAGGTCCATTAGCTCTTGCCTATATAATATCTTTTTCTAATAGAATTAGGGTTACACGTTTTATTTGATAAAACATAAATCCTAGCAGCTTGAAGAGAGATAGAGAGGGCAAGAAGGCGGCCTCAAGAACGTGCCAGTACACACCCATCCTCCGGGAGATCATTCGTGTGGATACCTTCAAGGCGTAGATCGTTCCAGCGACGGGCTACGTGGTGATCATTCAAGACCTCCATCTTTCCATTAACGTAAAGCTTCTTAAGGTAAACATACTGAACTATGAATTAAATATTATTTTCGCATGGATCCTGCGGAGGGCTTCAATTTTTTATTTAATTAAATTTACGTTTTTGTTGCGTTTATGTGCCAAAAACCCTTCATAAACATATTCAACACACGAAGCTAAAAATGTCTAGGTGCATAGAATGACAATATTTGTACCTGAGGAGGAATGGATACAGGTGTTAGAGCAGTGATGGCTGGAACATCAGCAGGAGACTGAACCTCAACCTGTAATTAGAAGCTGATACATAAACATATTCAACATACGAAGCTAAAAATGTATAAGTGCATAGGAGGACAATATTTGTCAAAGATTTGTACCTGAGAGGCAATGGGTACAGGTGTAGGAGCAGTGGCGGGTGAAACATCACCAGTAGACTGACCCTCAACCTGCAATTACAAGCCAATATATAAACATCATTCAACACAGGAAGCTGAAAATGTGTAAGTGCACAAGAGGACAATATTTATAAAATATTTGTACCTGAGGGGGAATAGATACATGTGTAGGAGCATGGGTGGCTGGAACATCACCACTAGACTGAACCTCCTGCAATTACAGCTGACACAGACATATTAATTGAAGTTCTACGATGCATGAAATGAAAGCTTTTGTTAGAAATTTATACCTCACGTGGACGTTTATGGGGGACAAGTAATGCGGTATCCTCCTCATGATCACCAGTCTCATCCTGCCATTAATGTAAATTAAAGACACACAGGTGATTTACATATTCAATAGACGAAATTTAAAAGATCACAAGTTCGTGAATGATAGTTGTTAGTACCTCACGAGGACGCTTCTGAGAGATAGGGGGCGCTGTCTGTTGCGAGGTACTAGGAGTTGTATCATGAATGTCTACCTCACGTGCATCTCCAACAGGAGGCTGACGCTCAACAGGAGGCTACTGAATATCTTTCGGTCTGATGAAAGCGGGACTACTGTATCCAAGACCCTTCCACTCAGTCATTACCCGATCATAATGGGCGACAAAATCGGGAATGACATCATAGAACCAGCTAGGAGGGCCGTGCATGTGGATCATGTATGTCATCTTCATAGCACTCTCTAACTACAAATAAATAAACAAGTAAAAACTGTAAATAAGTCCTTATTTTCATTTTTAATCAATTTACAAGTAGTTATAGGGAATTAATGATAATTCACGGGAAAATAACCTAAATAAGTCCTTATTTTCATTTTTAATCCATTTACATGTAGTCATAGGGAAGTAATGATAATTCACGGGAAATTAACCTAAATAAGTCCTTATTTTCATTTTTAATCCATTTTACAAGTAGTTATAGAGAATTAATGATAATTCACGGGAAATTAACATAAATAAGTCCTTATTTTCATTTTTAATCCATTTACAAGTAGTTATAGGGAATTAATGATAATTCACGGGAAATTAACCTAAATAAGTCCTTATTATCATTTTTAATCCATTTTATAAGTAGTTATAGGGAATTAATGATAATTCATGGGAAATTAACCTAAATAAGTCCTTATTTTCATTTTTAATCCATTTACAAGTAGTTATAGGGAATTAATGATAATTCACGGGAAATTAACCTAAATAAGTCCATATTTTCATTTTTAATCCATTTTACAAGTAGTTATAGGGAATTAATGATAATTCACGGGAAATTAACCTAAATATGTCCTTATTTTCATTTTTAATCCATTTACAAGTAGTTATAGGGAATTAATGAAAATTCACGGGAAATTAACCTAAATAAGTCCTTATTTTCATTTTTAATCCATTTACAAGTAGTTATAGGGAATTAATGATAATTCACGGGAAATTAACCTAAACAAGTCCTTATTTTCATTTTTAATCCATTTTACAAGTAGTTCTAGGGAATTAATGATAATTCACGGGAAATTAACCTAAATAAGTCCTTACTTTCATTTTTAATCCATTTTATAAGTAATTATAGGGAATTAATGATAATTAACTGGAAATTAACCTAAATAAGTCCTTATTTTCATTTTTAATCCATTTACAAGTAATTATAGGGAATTAATGATAATTCACGGGAAATTTACCTAAATAAGTCCTTACTTTCATTTTTAATCCATTTTACAAGTAGTTATAGGGAATTAATGATAATTAACTGGAAATTAACCTAAATAAGTCCTTGTTTTCATTTTTAATCCATTTACAAGTAGTTATAGGGAATTAATGATAATTCACGGGAAATTAACATAAATAAGTCTTTATTTTCGTTTTTAATCCATTTTACAAGTAATTATAGGCAATTAATGATAATTCATGGGAAACTAACCTAAATAAGTCCTTATTTTCATTTTTAATCCATTTAAAAGTAGTTATAGAGATTTAATGATAATTCACGAGAAATTAACTTAAATAAGTCCTTATTTTCATTTTTAATCCATTTACAAGTAGTTATAGGGAATTAATGATAATTCACGGGAAATTAACCTAAACAAGTCCTTATTTTCATTTTTAATCCATTTTGCAAGTAGTTATAGGGAATTAATGATAATTCAAGGAAAATTAACCTAAATAAGTCCTTATTTTCATTTTTAATCCATTTACAAGTAGTTATAGGGAATTAATGATAATTCAGGGGAAATTAACCTAAATAAGTCCTTATTTTCATTTTTAATCCATTTACAAGTAGTTATAGGGAATTAATGATAATTCACGGAAAATTAACCTAAACAAGTCCTTATTTTCATTTTTAATCCATATTACAAGTAGTTATAGGGAATTAATTATAATTCACGGGAAATTAACCTAAATAAGTCCTTATTTTCATTTTTAATCTATTTTACAAGTAGTTATAGGGAATTAATAATAATTCACCGGAAATTAACCTAAATAAGTCCTTATTTTCATTTTTAATGCATTTACAAGTAGTTATAGGGAATTAATGATAATTCACGGGAAATTAACCTAAACAAGTCCTTATTTTTGTTTTTTATCTATTTTATAAGTAGTTATTGGGAATTAATGATAATTCACGGGAAATTAACCTAAATAAGTCCTTATTTTTATTTTTAATCCATTTTACAAGTTGTGATAGGGAATTAATGATAATTCACGGGAAATTAACCTAAATAAGTCCTTATTTTCATTTTTAATCCATTTTACAAGTAGTTATAGGGAATTAATGATAATTCAAGGGAAATTAACCGAAATAAGTCCTTATTTTCATTTTTAATCCATTTACAAGTAGTTATAGGGAATTAATGATAATTCACGGGAAATTAACCTAAACAAGTCCTTATTTTTTATTTTTAATCTATTTTACAAGTAGTTATAGGAAATTAATGATAATTAACGGGAAATGAAACTAAATAAGCCCTTATTTTCATTTTTAATCCATTTTACAAGTAGTTATAGGAAATTAATGATAATTCACGGGAAATTAACCTAAATAAGTCCTTATTTTCATTTTTAATCCAATTACAAGTAGTTATAGGGAATTAATTATAATTCACGGGAAATTAACCTAAATAAGTCCTTATTTTCATTTTTAATCCATTTTACAAGTAGTTATAGAGAATTAATGATAATTCACGGGAAATTAACCTAAATAAGTCTTTGTTTTCATTTTTAATCCATTTACAAGTAGTTATAGGGAATTAATGATAATTCACGGGAAATTAACCTAAATAAGTCCTTATTTTCATTTTTAATCCATTTTACAAGTTGTTATAGGGAATTAATGATAATTCACGGGAAATTAACCTAAATAAGTCCTTATTTTCATTTTTAATCCATTTACAAGTAGTTATAGGGAATTAATGATAATTCACGGGAAATTAACCTAAATAAGTCCTTATTTTCATTTTTAATCCATTTACAAGTAGTTATAGGGAATTAATGATAATTTACGGGAAATTAACCTAAATAAGTCCTTATTTTCATTTTTAATCCATTTTACAAGTAGTTATAGGGAATTAATGATAATTCACGGGAAATTAACCTAAATAAGTCCTTATTTTCATTTTTAATCCATTTACAAGTAGTTAGAGGAAAACAGGTAAAGTCTGCAATTGGAAACAAGTAAAGAATACCATACCGCATCACCCATCATCTGCTGACGGTACCAGTCACGGGGATGTATGATATCGCCCTCAGGGGGTACACAACGAGCGATCCTCATCTTACTTACCCGTCTATACCACTGCATTTACTCGGCGAGAGATACAAACCCGCCCTCAACAATCTCTGGCCTACCCGTAGCCACATAACTCTCCCACCTCGCAACATACTGCTGATGCATAGCAAGACGGTGAGGCCGCTGAAAAGAAGACTGTCTCTCCAACCTCAGAACAACGTGGTCAAACGGATCATCCGGTATATGCTGGCACATCCCAAACTGTCTCAGTACCCTATTAGAATACTGGTACTCAATGATCTCAAATGCCACCAGCGGGATACAACCAAGAGCCATATGACGGCACACCGGGAAATGAGTAGCATCAACATCATCAGGATCAACCTCTCTCTCATAAAGTCTGGAATACGGCTGCCATGTCACCCAGTGTAGCTATAAACTGTCCAAATCACCCCGGTAGTTACGTGTATGGTGGTGGGGGTTTACTCTACTAACCTTCACTGGCTCGGCCCACGCGCACGCCCTCGGCCACCGAATCTCCTGCTGAGGCGCAATCTCCGGCCTCCCGGGTGCCAATCTCTCGTAAGCCCACAACATCAATTGTAGACTACACTCGTTAAAGGTGCGAACAGACCTATCAGCCGACAAAGTCAGTGATCTCTACAAGTGTGCCAAAACAGCTACACCCCATACATAATCACGAATCTCCGACTCCTCCATCAGCAGCTGCATATACCGGGGATGCACCACGTCTCGCGAAGATGTAGGGAAAAGCACGCCTCCAATAATAAATAACATATAGGCCCATGTATGCACTCTACACTGCACCTCAATCTGAGCAGCATCCATATCTCTGGTATCAGCTCTCACCCCGTACCGGCTCCTCAACTGGTTAAAATGCAGCCCATCCTTATAGAACTCCCTGCGCTCCTGCTCTGATATAGACGGAACCTCCCAGTTCTTCATGAACCACGCCTTCGGGTGCTCAAGCTCACCGTGGGTGAGAGGACGACCAGTAACCGGTAATCCCAGAATCATATAAACATCCTCCAAAGTAATAGTCATCTTCCCACACGGCAGATGGAATGTGTTAGTCTCTGGCCTCCACCTCTCAATCAAGGCCGTAATGAGTCTGATGTCATTCTGCCGAACCACCCGAGGGTTGCCGAACGCCCCAAAACCATATGCATCCAATAGAGCCTGCTGATCTGGAAGTATATGCCACTCACCCATCCTCGCTGTCAGCTGTCTAACATCTACGGTATTCTTGTCCCCGGCCTCCCAGATCAGACTGCTAATATGGAGGTCCTGCATAGTCAGCAAGGATCGATCAAGAGGTCCACACTCCATGTCCATAGTATCTGCAATATTTTAAACCAAAAAGCACATCAGTACAAATCCAAACAAACAGTAATTAAGAAAAAAAAACAAATAAATGCGTGAAAATATCATCTCAACACAATCAAATGATTACAACACATGTTTTCTAAATTTTTAAGTGTACTACTTTGCACGTAAATTCACATAAAATTAACAAAAACTATTGCTATAACATGTTTATCAAAAAAATAACTTTACAGCATATGGTAAGGTTCCATAGTGAGGCATTTGCCTGCTGCTTCAGCTGGGAGAAAAGAATCATGAGTCCATATGCTGCAGTTGATATCTCAGAAATAAGAACTGAACACTAAGTAATAAGTCATGCTATAGCCAATAGATATGACCAACAGATTAACTATTCCAGTACCTGTAGTATTATATGGAATGGGCTATAAATACTTCCTTCCCGCCTACCTAGAATTCGCAAAGCAAAACAGAAAATGTGTCGATCTTTACATAGAATAATAGTCATAGATGGCAAGATAATAGTCATAGATGGCAAGATCAACTTATAGGGAAGTTCATAAAGTGTATTTATGTTAATGCAAGATAGCCTCAAGAATATTTTATCATTCTCTTTGCATATTTATGTTGACTTTCTTTCCTACCAGCTATGCATATTTAATCACCATAATTATGTAAAAAGTACTACTAATTTGGAAAGAACATAACACATATTGTGTGGTTTAGGACATATTGTTAGTTTACAATGTATGACAAAATGTTGTTTTTTCAGACCACCTGCTATAGCTACCAGGTACTAAGTTTCAATGTACTGAATTTGTAATAGTGGTAGGTAGTTGATAAACACAGCAGTGGTGAAGTTCTCAGAAAGGCACATAGATGGGATCATGTTATCAAATAAATACCAATATAAAAACTTCTATAAAAACTCCTCCTTATGCACATCAAGAACTCCCAATATATAAAGTTCTACGCATTGCAAACAGATGATCCAGTGGTGTCCTTATTTTATAGCTGCGTGTTGTTCCTTTAACAGGAAGAAAACAGTTTCATTCACTACATCTGCAAACTTGTTTTTCCATTACCAGACTCAGTTTTTTGCTTTTGCATCTGCGTACAACAGAATGCTGATCATAGGTGCTAGTTTTACTTCTTTGTTGTGATCAATATGTAAGGAAGGTTCTTTGTTATGATAGAGAGGGACAAAATTAACATACATTTCACAGAGACTTTCATCAAACAGTTTGCATACATCATTTAAAACTTAAAAAAATCAAACAAAAACAAAATCTAAATTGTGGGTATTATAAATTGACCTTAAAACACTATAAATTCAACAAAACAATGATTCATTGTAGATGTATAAGAAACAAAGGAGCATTTTTTTCTTACCCTCAAAGAGAAAGAGAGAGAAACAGCAGCAGCAAGATGAGTGTAATTTACTACTAGGGCTGACTTTGATTTACTGTGAATAATTTGTTACTGGGATATCTATGTAATTGCAGCAAGATGAGTGTAATTTACTGCCAAAAATCGCCTATGTTATATGTAATTTTGAGTTGTAGGTTAGTTTCTGTAAGTATCTGTGTGTAATGAAAAACGACTACCGTAATGCTTCATTGCGGTTACCGCAATGAAACATTGCGGGGGTATATCAATTTTATTTTATATTCGATATAATATTTAACATTATTAATATTTTCAAATATTCAAATATTTTTATTGATTATTAAAAATATTAAATAATTAAAATATTTAAATATCAAAATATTTTCCTTTATTATTTTAATATTTGTTATTAAATATTTGAATATATTAATTTCATTTAATATTTCAATACTTTTAAAATATTGAATATTAAATATAATATTTAATTTATTATAAAAATATTTTAAAGTATTTTTTAATATACAATCTTTAATCAGAAATATTAAGAATAATATTTTATTAAATTAATATTTATGTAGATAAAAAAGTATTAATAAATGAATTAATATAGATAAAGGGCAAAAAGGGAAATGGAGTATGTGGGTCATGCCGCAATGAAACATTGCGGCCGCCACAATGAAACATAGCCGCAGTAGCCGATCCCAGCCATCTATTTTTTGCTTTAACGGTCCTGATTTGTTGGTTGTAAGTGGTCCCTATCCAACTATGGTTGTGGATAGAGACCCATAGATAATCTAGAATATGATCCTTAATTCTATATATATGATGCCATGTAATTATAATTAAGTGAAGTGATGTAATAACTCGAATTTTTGAGACTTTGTAAAATGTTTGATGAATAGTAACTCTGACAATCGGGGAAAACTTTTTAGCCCAAACTATGTTATGCATGGGAAATTTAGTTTCTGAGTCTATCACTTGATTATACGTACCAAATAAGTTTATGTAATTGCCATTAGTTTTCTAAGGAAACGAACTTTGTAAAATGACCGTATCTACGAACCATCGAGCAATACGAGAATCACAATTAAATTACGAATCTAAAATCCTACAAATCCCAACCCAAGTACAAGGCTTCAAAGCATAAATGACGTATAAGAAAGGATTTACCCCGCGAACCGCTTATAAAAATTTATTACGAAAACGAATAAGTGACCCAACGAACGCGTAAGGGAATAAATAAAACGTATCAAGTCATGCAAACCATGCAAACCAAATAGTAACCTATCTAGTGAACATAGTAACCTAGCTAGCAAATAGTGTCATGAATAGTAATGGTGGTACTAAGCTAGCAATATAGTTTGGAAAAGAGCTTAGCTAGGAAGATATTGCAAGATTTGCCAATCATAAGAATATATACTAAAAGATTTATCACAATTACAAGAAGCAACCAAGGCAAGCACAAAATTTTCTCTCTTCTCTCTCTTGCAAGCATTCCATTTGACCCTAGCAAGAACAAGGAGAAATCAAATTCCAAAGCTCAACTTCTAGCCATGGATAATCCTCCAATTAATTCCTAAGCTTCCTACATATGAAAATAAGGTAAGAAAATTTTTTGTGAGCATTTCATTAAGGTTTGGATAGGCAAATAATTCCATGAAAGTGATGGTGAATAGTGTCAAATAGTAACACTTCTTAATTTCTTGATTTAGGATCCTTAAGCACAACCAAGCCTCCCCAAGATTCAACCATCAAGAAGAATACATTCCAGGCTTTCAAGAAAGGTATAAATCATTACCCAAACTTTGTTTAAGGTTTAAGTTTCAAGAAGATTATGGATATTGGTTGTAAACCTAATTTTGATGATTGATTTGTTATTTTCTTGATGTTTAGTTAGTTAGTTACTAAGGTTGTTGTTGTGGCCTCAAGAACATGATTTTCTTGAGAGTATTAAGTGTTAAGATAATGGTATGGTGATTGTTGATTGTTGGTTAATGATTTAGAGCGAAAATGAAACCCGAGTCGCGAGCATAACGTCGTTAAAATGAGAGAATCATAACCTTAAGTTTTCTGCAGAAGTATAGAATATATAAACTGTGATTTCTTGAAAAATAAGACTTGAAAATGATAGAGCTTGTTGTAATGATCGTTTAGGCGCTTGAATCGCTTGATTTCTATTTACGGTTTAAAAGTTAGGTCTGTTTCAGTGAAAATGATGTACGCGATAAAAACTGTTACGAATTACGAACTTTAGAAATAGAAATGATCGACTTAAAAATATTCAAAAGTCATGAAATTTTTACAGATAGTAAGAAATGGAGTTTATTAACTGCCATAATTTTTTTACAGAAAGTAAGAAATGGAGATTATTAATTGCCATAAAAAATTCAAGTGAAAATATGAATTTTTCAATTTATAAAAATGTCGGAGCTGAGACCGCGTGAATAGAAATCCTTAAGAATCGAGAGTGGAGCCAAGGGGCGAAATGTGAAAGACATTAATGGACATGAGGGATTATAAAAAGAAACCGAATATGAAAAGTACTTGTACTTATTGGAATAATGAGAGTAAAGTGAGTCGCGTAAATGAATAGTAAGTATCACGTATATACAAGTAAAAATAAATACGAATAGAATCTAACGGAACGATAATTGTTCATGATTATAGATTTTCGGGCGGACCCTAGAGCACCCTCCTCCTCGAAGTACCTAGGAAAGTTTACGAACCCAACTTCATATACTGTTGTGTTGTGAAAAATGTTTTACTGTATTTTGTACAAATGCCATATTTGCCATGATAGTAAAATATGAGTTTTGCGTATCAATAACGATTAAATTTACGATGAGTATATCGTAGAATATTTTAATGCTACAATAAAGTGTGATGCATAAATTATAAGACCGAGAGTCGGTCAGAGTTTACAAGTAAAAACCCGGGAACCATCTCGGTGATGTTTTAGACGATCAAAAGTCGATACTTATTTCATTCCAAGGGACTCGATGTCCTCTTGCGAAGTATTAAATACCTCGAATTTATGTAAAATGATTTCCAAAGATCGTATTCCCTCAACTATATTTAACTACTCGAACAATGAATGTTATTTCGGATATTCATTTAAAAATGAGAAGTATTCTTCGATCATTATTTTTTATTTTAAATTTAATTATTTAGTATTATTAAAGATTAAGTTAAAATCTTAAACATAAATTAGTTGAGGAATATTATTTCAAACATTCTTTTAAAAATATAATTATTCAAGGTTTAATTATTTAATAATTTGTATTTAATTATTAAATATTTATTAAATGATGTAATACGATTTAAAAATTATAAAAATCTAATTTAAAATATGATCTAAGTTTCAGAAAATTATTCTAATACTTTCCAAACTTCGAAAAATATTATTTCAATATTTATAAATTATTTTAAGTATAGTGTCAAAGGATACTCCCCCTTATTTATTTATTTGTTAACAACGGTCAACTCACATTATCTTAGTAATTCCTCCGAAAATTCTCGGAAGTACCTATATACATATATGAGATGAGTTGTTTCTGTCGACAAGCAAAACGCTTGAGGAACTTCGATATAATTCGAGTTCCATTTTTATAATAAGATTCTTCAAAGGACAAGGAGGGGTAGACTCTAGTACTTCGTATACTGGAGCGAATACTGGTGTGCCACATGTGAACATGTGAAGTATGTGAAAAGCCTGGATTGTGGGCCACACATAATATGCTCGAATATGGCAAGGGTGATAACCGAGAGTAAGTAAGTCGTCCTTCTACATGTAGAGAAGAATAATTATTTACCGTTGTACGACTGATCATTGTATCTCGGGGGATCCGGTGAATGTCCTATTCTTCCAATTGGAATTGAGATGCAATACTGTAACCCGAGCCTAGGTTTGGGGTTTACCATTAAGGTATTTGCAGATTAATAAGTTAATAAAAGAATTGTTTTGAAAGGAGGTGTGTATCACCTAGAAAAACTATCTTAAACAAACATATATATATATCATATACAAAATTATATATGAATTTATTATACAGTCTTTTAATACTGTACTTTATTATGTTGGGTATTATAACTCACACTTGTTTTCTTAAAATGACACACCACAACTGTGAATGAAGATGCCTATTATGAAACTCACGTCCAGGAAACGGATAGGAAACAGTCATCTGTTCCGTAGGATGTTCGGTGCAGTACCCCAGGTAGACCGTATAAGCTGGATTGGTTTTCAGTTGTTTTTAGTCCAGCTTATTTACAAGTATAATTTATGTAAGGTAATAATGAATAAACGTATATTTGGCCGCCGATTTAACATTAAATAAAGGTTACACCCGTGGTAAGACTTAATTACTTTTGTTCTGTAATAATTATCACCCTGTGGATATAATAACTCTAGTAATGAATTGTTCATTTCCAAGACAATAACCTGTAAGTGTGTTTGTGTGGATAAGTGTGGGGTCATAAATGAAGGGTTTTTAGCACATAAACGCAACGAAAACGTAAATTTAAATCTTAAAAAAAACGGAAACCCTCCGCAGGATCCATGCGAAAAATAATATTTAATTCGTAGTTCAGTATGTTTACATTAAGAAGCTTTACATTAATGGAAAGATGGAGGTCTTTAATAGCGATCCAAGAACGATGAGCGGAGATCCCTAGCAGCTGCTCCTCAAGTGTGAAGCACTCCACCGGTATCCACCAAAAGATCAATGTAATGGAGGAGGAAGAGGTTGAGAGAATTAGTTGCCTCCCTCTTGTTCTACTTTAGAATTAGGGTTAATTATTTGGGTTGAGGCAAATAGGGTTTATAATAGTATATTTATAGGCAAAATTTTCAGCTGAAAATTTTCCATAAAATATTATTATTATTAACCCTTTAATTGATTATTCTTATTAACCAATTAACTAATAATTAAAACACCTTTTAATCATTAATCCCTTTTCTAAACACTTTAGAAAAATAATTCTCTCACTTGATTTAATTTCCAAAATTAAATTCTTAATTAATAATATTAAGAATTAATTAAATCTCATTTAATCAATTATTAAATCTGCTAATTAATTATTTATTTCACAAATAAATAATTACCAGCCATTATTAATTAATTCCTCCACCATTAAATCATTCTCTTTTATGGTGTGACCCTGTAGGTTCAATATTAAGCAGGTAGTAGAAATAAATAATAATAAAACTATTTTATCATTATTTATATAAATTATCTAATTCATTAAATATGATTAATTAATAAATTAATCATATTTATTCTACATCGTGAGGGATACTTCTCAGCATATCACGACTATCCGGATAATACGAATTCACTGCTTAGAATACCAAGAAACTATTCAGTGAGTAGTTACCGTACAATCAATTCCTTCTACCCTGCAATGTCACGATTAAATACAAGGCATGGATCTTGTGTCAAGCCTATCTTATTTAATCATTTGCTTTCCCATTCACTATGCTTAGTTCTATTTAATGTAAATTAGAAACTCCTTTCTAATTTCATTCACTCTGGCCAGAGATTCCTGAACTATCATGAGTGGATCAGCATTGAACATTCTCTTCCTTCACTGGAAGGGGTAGATCCTTTATTGATCATACACTATCTTCATGTACGAATTCCTATACCCAGTAGAGCCCTTATAATTATCCCTGGAGACTAAGAACTAAACCAAAGCATAGTTCAGTGTACACAAGATGACTATGATGACCTCAAGTCTAAGGATACTTGTACAACTATCACTATGTGAACAACTGCTGACACGTGAGTGAACTCCATCAGTTGTTTAGCTGTGTGAGTCATGTTCAGTAAACTTATTCTATAATAAGCACCTACATACTAGCTATAGTGTCACCACACAAATATCTATGAGAACAGACATCCTTCATAATGAAGCAAGCATAATATGTACCGATCTTTGCGGATTACTAATTACCAGTTAGTAATCCTACGACCAGGAAATATTTAAGTTTAGAGTTATCATCTTTTAGGTCTCATTATTATGATCTCATCATAATCCATAAAAAGTTTTACTCTAAACTATGGTATATCTTATTTAAACACTTAAATAGATAAAGCCCGCAATAAAACCAAAACAAGTCTTTTATTAATATCAATGAAATCAAAACAGATTATATAAAAGTTATTCATAAATCATCATACATGATTGGACTTAGGACACATCTCTTTCAATAAAGGTATGGGTATAATATTGTACGAGGTAAGTGTTATACAAGATTCAAGATGACGTGGCCTCCTAGATCCCTGGCCTCGGATTTTCGGGCGCCACAAGTGAGTTATCAACTATTAAGTGAAACTACAACATCAACTGCTAACTACATCAATCCATCAACAGTTAAACCAATAGCTATCAGTGGCTAAGGAAAGTCAAATAGCTGGTGATAGTGACTGAGAGTGGTCAAATCATGAGCCTGACACATCACATAGGTTATGAGAATCTCAGCAAAGAAAATTGAAGCCAAGACAAACTTTGCATGTCATCTTGGATTCTAAAAAAGAAGAAACATTATATTTTCATGCATGGAAAATTGGAGGGATATTCAAAGAAATATATCAAGATAAAATCTAGCCTCATTTGTCAAGCCTCAGGGGAAAGAATGCAGAAGTAATCTTATTGAACTTAGAAGACTGTGCTATTAATTGACTAGTAAAGATTGTAATTTGATGGTATATAAACCAAGTTATAGCAGTAGTATCACTTAAGAAATAGATTTACATTTTCCAAAAGCAGGAGAGAGAGAGAGAGAGAGAGAGAGAGAGAAAGATCTTTTTTTTAAGTAAAACAATATAAATTGCAGTTGTGAGATTACTTTATAATTGTAACAGATTATTTCTTCAATATATACCTCAGGTGAATAGTTGAACACAAACCACCTAAAAATTTGAATATCTGAGATGTGATGTGCACAAAATAAAATACATCATTGTACTACTCAGTGTGCACATCCATTTATAGCAAGCAATCATATCCTGATAGGGAATACGTAGCAGCTTTTTGAGAACCACTTTATTCCGTTGTTCGCTCCTAGTCTTTTGTTGCCTGCTTTATTTTCTTTCTCTCCGGGTTTGGCTGTAGACTTGACACATGTTCATGGACCACCTCCATGTATAATATGTTTTAGTTATTTGTTTCTTTATTTCTGATAATTTGTACCTTCATTTATCCTCTTTTGAAGAGGACTGATGAGCGTGCACTTTATCATGATATTGTCCCTATATTTTGGTTACTTTATATTGATTAACATTTTTATTTAATAAATATTAATATTTTATTGTAGGTATCAAGGAGTTATAATAAAGGAAGATTTGGATTTTACAAAATCAGATTTGGAGTTTAATTTGATTTAAAATCGGATTAAAAAATGAGCAAGAAGAAGATCAAGTAGAGTTTATGTTCATTGGTTTGTACAATGTGAAAGTGGGAAAGTAAATGTTTATATGTGCTTTGGTGTTTAATGTTTGTTAAAATATGGGCAACTTCTACATGACCTATTTTTCATGTTTGGTGCTATAATTAAAGGGAACACTATACTCTACTAGTTATCAAGTTTAGCCACTTGTTAAACTATTTCTTTCATATCCTACCCTTCACATAAGCCTCATTACAACCCTTGACAAAGACCTTTTGATTTATACATGCGCGAGGTCTAGAGAATTTGGTGGACAAGCAGGGTTATGGTAGCACGTGTGTATTTGATTGAACTTGAGTGATATAGTCACACCTAAACACTTGTGTCCTTTAATTGTTTGTGAGGTTATTTTTCTATTCAAAGCATGTTATTTTTTTGTTGATTGAGAATTTGGTGTTATTTATGATTATTTTAGTCTTTTGAGACATTGGTGTGTAGAGTTGAGGAATCGCATTGTATGACATCTATGAGCCATTACATCACTAAGTTTGCATGTGTGAAGTGTTATGATATATTTCATGTTTACAATTGGCAGTCAGAAAAAAAATTAGAATTTTGTGGGGACATTTACTATTGACCCTCACGAGACCTTACTCGTCCACTAGGGCTATCTTGGGGTTTAAAGGTCTTGTTACATATGCCAAATACAACCGTGATCACCTACAGAAGTAGAACTAGTGATTTAGGACTTAAACTTTTTGCTTATTCTTTGCCCGAGGACGTGCAAAATACTAAGTGTGGGGATGTGATGAGCGTGCACTTCATCTTGATATTGTTCCTATATTTTTGTTATTTTGTATTGATTTGGATTTTTATTTAATAAATATTAATATTTTATTACGAGTATCAAGGAGTTATAATAAAGAAAGGCATGGATTTTACAAAATAATATTTAGAGTTTAATTAAAAGCTCTCCACGTATGATGCCAATAAAGGATTTAAAATCGGATTTATTGGGTCAGTTGCGCATTCTACACAGTTTGGGTCATATTCGGAGTTCTTGAAGTCCAATTCTGACGATTCAACAGCCCACAGAAAATTTAGGATAATAGCTTTAAATCATAATTTGGAAATTTTCTTGTATTTACTTTAATTAATTAAAAAGACTATTAATTAGATATTATTATAATAGAGTATACCAGATTTAATACAGAGATAAAATGAAGAGATAAGTAGTCGTGCAAGGGAGGAGGAGAAGAAACCATCAACGGAAAAGAATTCATTCAATAAAGATATTCAATTGGATTTGTTTTCTCTTATCTTATTGTATCTCTTATTATGAATCTGTGTGGGTTATCTTAAGATTATTTTGATACGTTGATTATGAACTAACTTACATGAGTTAGGATTTTTATGAAACCCTAGTATGGGATTATTAATATTTTGATAAGAAGTACTACATGCAGTTTGTTGTTTATTTATCCAAGTGCTTTTCATGCTAATAATTGCTATTGTATAATCAAATTTTGTAGGTGAACGAGTTAATTATAATACTAAGAGGGTTATAGTTAATTGACACAATACTTGAATGGTGCATGATTAAATCTGTTGATATTATTTTGTGACTGTATAGACATATATTGTTACCTTGCATAACCGTGTGAAATTGGTGCTTAATTATGTTTTTAAATTTAAATTGGGAATAGACATATGTTAGTTAAATAACAGAATCTATACCATAGTGATTTTGCGAGAAACCTATGTTCATTGAATTTCGGGATAATGAACTATGATCTTGATGTAGTATTACACTGTTTTATTGCTAACATGAACATATTAGGGGGAAGTAATATCCCGACTCAGTTTATCGTATCTAAAACTCATCTTAAATCTCTTTTATAGTATAATATTAGTTGGTTAATTTAGTTGTTAATTAATTAGTTTTGTTATAAAAAATCTTTAATCAAATCTTGTGTTCTCTCATCGAATTGTTTGATATATATGTTGGGTTTTGGGGCATTTAAACACGGTGGATATAATATAAAAACATGTAATACACAGAAGAATAAGAAACCCGCCGTTGGATCCATGTGAAAAATAATATTTAATTCGTGAATGAGATGTTTACCTTAAAGAGCTTCACGATTATGGTTGCCAAAAGGATATCATAGCTTTAACCAAACACCACGTATCCCGCCTTAACGATCTACGCCGTAAAGGTATCCACATGAAACCGGTACGAAGGAGGCGTGTATTGGCACCAAGCTGTGTACTACACTAAATATGGGGATGTGTTGGTTATCATAATTGTAACACTTTATTTTTTACTTGTCAATCTTCCCGGTCTTTGACTCCTTCTCATCATAATTTCTTCTGTAGTTCCTCCTATAAGAGTTTGAGGAACTAGAGCATTTTCTGGAAAACCTTTTTCCCTTCTTGAAGTCTTTGTAGACCATTCTCTTGAAGCTTTTCACCAATAGAGCAGCCACTTGTTGAATTTCTTCATCATTACCATGATCACTTTCAATGTCTGAGTCACTTTCAGAGTTTGAGTCATCGTCAGAGTTTGATGACTCGGTTTCAGACTTTGCAATCATAGCCTTCCATTTGGAATGGCTTTTTCTTTCAGCTTTCTCACTTGGTTTCTCTTCAACCTTGAGTGCAACCTGTCTTGCTCTAGGCCCTTTCCTCTTGCTTCTTTACTCCATCTTCAATTCATGAGTCTTCAGCATACCATAGATCTCATCTAGAGATATTTCATCAAGATCATAGTTATCCCTTATTGATGTGACTTTAAAGTCCCACTTTTCAGGGAGTGCTAGAAGAAACTTCAAGTGAGAATCTTATAAATTATATTCTTTATCAATCAGTGATAATTCATTCATCAGCTTTTGAAACCTGCCACAGATTTCAGTCAATGACTCATCGACCTTTGAGTCAAAGTGTTCATACTCCTGAGTAAGTATTGTCCTTCTGTTCTTCATAATAGAAGTGATGCATTGACACTTGACCTCCAAAGTGTCCCAAATTTCCTTGGCAGTTTTGCATCCAATAAATCTATTGGACATGACACTGTCAAGACTGCTATGCAAAGGATGTCTAACTTTTGCATCTTTCATGATAGATGAAAGATCCCCAGGAGAATAGTCCTTATTTTCCTTGTCAACCATCTTTTCCCCTTGACTAGGAACAACAACAACCAACTTCATAGGCATGTGAGAACCATCATAAATCCTGTTCAAATATTCAGGCTCTATTACTTCCAGACACATGGCCATCTTCACTTTCCAGATTGGATATTCATGAACCTTCAGAATTGGAACCTTGATAGCCTCATATCTACTCATGTTATGGCTGATTTGATTTATTGCTGGTGGTGGTGGGGGATTTTGTTGAGCTTCTTTGTCATCCATTAATGATTATTTTATGGATCTTAAACTGTTTGTGTATCAACAGCAAGCTCTAATACCAATGGTTAGGCCTTAATCAACTGTAAATGGGGTGAATACAGTTTAAATAATCAAATCAAAATAATAAATTCAACAAGAAGAACATTTTTTATATTAATAGGTAAAAATTGATTAAAATACTCTCTTAAATGATGAACAAATATCCTTGAGAGCTGCTAGGTTATGTGAATGATATATCAATACACGACACATAAAGTGTAAACCTAACATGTGCTTATACACTGTACAGCTACACAATCAATCTAGAATATGTGTTATAATAGAATAAGGAATCATAATACATATCCATCTATTGATTGCTATAATAAGTAAAGTCCTACATCGACATATATATGCAAATCTTTACTCCTTTGATATCTCTTGATTTACAGCTTGATAAATATTGATATAAGTAAATACTGATGACAAATACTAATGAACAAATACTGATGATAAATGTTGATGACATCATCTCTTTCAAGCTCTGATATCAAATGCTGATTGACAAACTCTGATAGTTTAATACGGATATCATCAATTTCTTCTAACAAGAAGAAAGTAAAAGAATGGCTATCTGGCTCAAATAAGGAGCAAACTGATCATTCATGTTTGTTGATAAACATGTGCTCTATGCAGTATTCTATTACTTTGTCTGTACACATATATACACACAAGGAAAGAATGCGTACTTCGGAATGTGCATAAAAATAATGTGTATACAATTATCCCACGTATGAGGCACATGCGTGTACTCACGAACACGCATAGTTGAAATGCGTGTAGCACATAGTTGAAATGCGTGTAGCACGCCATGCATTGTCCAACTGCGCTTATGGTGGGCATTTTTGGCTTCTCCTTCGGCCTTCAGTATTTTGGTCCGCAACTTTTAGAAAAATTGTATATAGGTACTTCACCCGAGTTCATTTATTAATAATATAATGTCCATGAAAAAGTTGTGAAAGATTAAAATCATTATCAAAATAATTTGAATTTAGAAAATTTTACAAAATTGAAGGACGTTGCAATAATTTTCATTGATAAAAAGGTTCGCTACTTTCTTTATTTATCTTCTTAAAATTGTGTTCCAACTTAATTTAATATTTAACATTTTATTTATAAATATTTTACAGTTCAAAGTATCAAAAGTCTTCGTTAGGAAATCTTAAATTATAACTAACATAAAATAAAAACAAGTACAAATTATGATTTAATAAGGAAGATTAACAACATACTTTCAAAAAAAATTAGATTAGCTTCTGTGAAAATATTTAAGAGTTTTATCAAAAATTCTAATTAAATAACGTATACAGGAAAATTATCCAAATTCCTAAATTATATATTTAAGTTTTCACAATATTCCAGTTGATGATATAAAGGCAAATAAATTTTAATAACATATTTTAAATTATTTGTTTAAGTTTTCACAATATTTCAGTTGATAATATGAAGGCAAATAAATTTTGATAACACGTTTATAATCTTTAAATTATATAATAGATTTTTTCCCACTATCACTATTAAGATTTCATTATGTATACATAAATGTAATGTAATTACATATTTTCAAAATACAAATTAAAAATTATAAGAATCAATTATTTGTCTAATCTAAAAATTAATTACTAGATAAAATAATTATAACATGTCAATTTATATTTTATATTAATTCTGAATAATATTTGAAGATATACTTTAAAATTTATATTCTAAATAACTGTGCATATCCACGGGTATTATCTAGTTTTTTATAGACAAGCCATAATAGTTTAAAAGGAACATACCATACTACAATTACATAATAAAGGACACTACATAGACCTCTGAATAAAGCAACTAGTACTGAAAGCTAAACTAATATAACATAGACGTAACTAAAACTAATGTCAAACTACTAGAAATGGATATTGTGATACTACAGCACATAGACACTTCATAGAAACTTAAATTTCTTAATCTTCAATTATTATAATTTCACGATCTGCTTCCCCCTGCTGCCCTGCATTCGAGGTGCTGTCAATCTCAAAGTTGCTAAAATTCGCCTCAAAGTCTACAGATGGAGCTGAAAAAGATGGTAGGTCTTCTGAAATTTTTTTCTTTCCTTTTCCTTGCACTTCCATTTGCGTCTAAGGACCAAGTAAATTCTGAGAACCAAGTAAAGTCTGAGAACCAAACAAAGCCTGAGAGTGATTTTCCTTTTATGACAATACCCTGATTAGAATGACCCTGATTAGGCACTGGAATTAGGTGATTATTAAGAGCTAATGAGGCATCCACCATCACATATTTTATGGAAGTTGATATAGCTCATTGTTGGGCCAACCATTGTTAGGAAAATCAGCAAATTCCATATTGAACTGATTCATGTTATTTTCAAAAGCCATAGCCAACAAGACTTGAAAGTCCACAACTAGAAAATGAATCATATTGTCAAAATTCACCATCTCAGGGGATGGGTTAATCACCTCTTCCATACCAAAGTTTGGTTGAATGTCAAATGTTGGGAGGTGAGGACCAAGATCGTTATTAAGGTCTAATATTTATCCAAGTTGATTAAAAGAGTGAGGCACACCAACCAAACCATTAAAATTATGGAGTCCATGCTCTACTAGATAGACTGCTATATAGAGAGGAGCTTTATTCCTTATCGAATAAATAAATGTGATCTTACATCTTTGTGGCTGCGAAGCATCCTCCAAAACACGATTATACTCTGCATGCAGCACATTGATCTGCTGAAAAACCACTGTTATTGTAATAACCCCAATTTTTGGAAAATTTTTGAAACCCTTATGAATAGTGTTTTTGCTGAATGAGAAAACTTTTCATGCCACACTAGGTAGGGGTTCTTTTATGGATATTCTGAGATTTTATTGGCACTCTATATGGTATATAAGTTTATGTAAAGATCGTCAGAATCCAATTCCGAACACTTTGATTTTTCCCGGAAATCCACTAGATACGGAAAGAATTGAGTATAGGGTAACAGGATAAAAAGGATTTAAATTAAAGGATTATAAGAGAGGATCATAAAAGGAATATGATATATTGAGAAAGGTTAAGGGAACCTAAGTAATAAGATCCCGGGTATGATCCCTCAAACGATAAACGAAAATGAAAGTTAAGCGAACCGTATAACAGATCAGCGATCATTAGGCAAACAATTAGGAAGTTAATCAAAGAGATTAGTGGGGATGATGTCACCCAACCAATGAGAAGAGGACAAGGAGGGAAAGATGACATCATAGCATGACACAAGCATGACATGGGAAGGAAGGAGGTGTGGTTGAATGAGAACCACACAAAGTCCAAGGTTAAATAGGTAATTAACTAAAACAAAAACAAAACCAACCAACCAAGCCAAATAATTCATTCTTCATCAAAACAAAAAGGAACCAAGGCATTACTTCTTCATTTGCTCTCGGCTTTTTCACTTTTTAAAGGCAAGAATTTTCAAAATCCAAGATCCAAGCTTCCTAAATTGGTGAGTTAATTCCCTAATCATCCTTATGCATAGTTATGGCTATATCATGAGTTTAAGCCTTCAATTCTTTCTCAATCTTCTTCAATAAATCAATGAAGAAGACAATGAATAGTGTTTTCAAGGTTTTAACTTGAATTTTTTCTTGTTTTCCTTTAAGATCCAAGCATCCATAAGACTTCTCAAAGCTTCTTAAGGCTTCCTAGCTACTCCCACCACTTCAAGGAAGGTATATCATCTCCAAACCCTAGATTCCTATGTATAATAAGATGATTTTGATTATTATGGTGATATAGTAGCTTAATGCTTGTGGTTTAGAGTGTGGGTTGGAGTGGTAGTGAAATGGAATGGTGAATCTTGTTGTTTTGGTTAAAAGAACTTAAGTATAGTTAAATTCAAGCTTAGGCATAAGTATAAATGTTAATATTGAATTTATTGGGGCTGTTATGATGTGATAAGGATGGACTTTGGTTGTATGAATGGGTTGAGGTTGAATTGTGATGGTTTTTGAATGGTTTAAATTTGGGAAATCGCGTAAACATAGCCGTCGTAATGTCCGATTTACTTTAGACTGCTTTTGTTCATAACATTAGGACCCGAGAACCCCCTGCTAGATTTTGAGCCATGTTTAGATAGCTCATGTTACGAGCTTCGTTTTGATATGTAGTTCGTTCGATTCCGATGCACGGTTTAGGAGAAACGACCGTTTCAAGTAACGGCGTTTCGTGAACGAAACTTTTCCCCTCGCCTTACTTTGAAACATAGGTTAAAGACCAAAAAGGGTTAATTAATGTATGAAACAATTATGGTAAGTGTGTTAGGCAGTTGGTAAGCCACTCGCGAAAGAATCGTCTTAAAACTCGTAATGGTTAATTTATTAAAAATGGTGGAGCCGAGGGTACTCGAGTGACTTAAGAGAACCAGTAAGCGCAAAGCGAGCGTTAGAGTCTAATTTGGTTAGAGTATAGAATTACAAGTGACTTTGGTTTAATTCCAACTTACTTGTTGTTTATAGGTTACCAGACTCGTCCCGAGCCTTTTATCACCCCCAGTCGCTCAGGCAAGTTTTCTACCCGTATAACTGTTGTTGTGATGTATATGTGTATATGCATGATCTTGCGATAATTGCATATTTGTTATTAGCAAATTCTTGCGATATATTGTAGCATGTGATATGGTATATATGCATGCCTGTTTCATATTCTTGATTTATATATCTGTTGGTTAAAATGCTTACAATTGCATAATACCTATGCTAGAGATAAGCGGTATTGAGTTTACCCTTAGTGGAGGGGATCAAAATGTGAAAACATTTTCTAAAACCGGGAGTCGAGGATCCCGAGTAGATTTTATATATATATATATATATATATATATTTATATATATATATATATGGTTATAGTTCTCAGAACTATTAATCGAATAAGGTTTATTCGATAACTTTATTTTATTATTGAATATTATTTCGAATATTCATCCGAGGACTTATGACTCCTTTATTTTATTATTGAATATTATTTCGAATATTCATCTGAGGACTTATGACTCCTTTATTTTATTATTGAATATTATTTCGAATATTCATCTGAGGACTTATGACTCCTTTATTTTATTATTGAATATTATTTCGAATATTCATTCGAGGGCTTATGACTCAGTTTATATTATTTAATGATTGTTAATTGGATAGTCATTTGAGGATGTATTGACTCCTTTATTTTATTTAATGAATATTATTTATAATATTCATTCGAGGTATTATGACTCCGCTTATTATTTAATAATATTCTTTATTTTATTAAAGAATAATGTATCGATAATCAAACTTATTTTCAATAATTCAAATAAAGATATTACTTTCATATAAGTATATCTTTGGTTATTTAATATCCATTTCAAGTATAAGTTTTAAAACTTCTACTTCGATTATTTTTATAAGATTATTCTCTATGGGAATATTATTTAAATAATAATATTCAGATATTTTCTAAATATATTGGGACTGATTTACTTCATTAAATCAGCATTACTCCAAACACTCTTTAAAGTGTTTTCGAGTCTTCAAAATGATTTTTAAAAGTTAGAGTGGATCCCAAAACTCATTTTTATATTTAAGATCTTCCTTTCAAAGGGGATTTAAATACTCGCTCAAAACCTGGGGGATCCAGCTCTGTGGTGCATTTTACATTCGCAACGTGGTTGCTATTTTGAGAAAACAAATGAATTGATTACTTACCCAACGTTCGAGAAGTAAGCCCATCTAATTGAGTCGACATAAGCGACAGGTCGGGGTACGGTCTATCAAAGTGTGAGTGGCTGGGTGGCAGTCCATCAACGCGTAAGAGGCCGGGTGGCGGTCCAGCACAAGGTCCTTATGTGGCCAGGGTGATGACCGGTGGGGGATTCATCCATCTACTAGTAGAAAAGGTTACTTATTGGTATCTTTGCCTGATCAGCAAGATATCAGGTTTATGCCAAAATTCTTTCCTTTCCAAATTTATTGGATATTGCAATTCTGTTCATACTTTACATGACAGAGGTTTTCAGGAAACATATGTATATATATAGGTGTATATATATATTGGGACTTAATGAAGTATATCATAACTTCATTTCCTTCAAAATATTTCAAAGATTGAATCTATTCAAGTCTTATCTTGTAGTCTCATCAGTGTGATGAACTTTTGAAACTAATTATAACTTGAACGGTGGTAGTTCAAGTAGTATTTGGAAAAGATATAAGTATATTGGAGTATCTTGTAACTTCATCTTTTAAACTTATATCTAGTAAATGATTATGTTATGCATGACAAAGATTTTCAGAAAAACGTTGAGACAAGGTTAGATATATGAGATCACTTTGCAATGATATTTTTATACAGTTATACACTGGAACTTTGTGTATATTATACATGGAAGAGGACTTCCAAGATTTTGAAAAGTATATATGTATATATATACTGAATATTTTGCGACTTCATCGCATTAAGATATCAAACTTGGTTCATTTCTTTTGACCAAGACTTTCATGAGTACTATGAGAAGGCTCATATATTGTTAATCATTATACATATTATTTTGGTGGGCTTGCTGCTCACCCTTGCTTTCTTCTTTCATCACACAACAACAGATAGAAAAGATGAACAGGACCAAGCTCCCGATTCGCGAGTGGATAGGAAACATTCCACAGTTTCCTATAGGCGTTGATGTCGCTGTAGCTGAGGTAGGAACTACCAATAGGCTAGGCTTTCAACTTTTGATGTATCAGATTATGTATAATTATGAATTGTAATAATAGCAAAGAAATGTAAATTTATTCAGAAACCTTTTTAAGGTGTATTGACATATAATTGTGGAATAAAATGACTTGTGATTATTTTTGGATATTCATCTCTGAGACTGTAACTTGTGGTGTGTGTGTTTATTGTGGGGTCACAGTACAGAGTAGTTGATTGTGTATTAAGTTTGGGTGTTATTAAGGGAAATGGAACTCGTGACAACCCGGATCCCCGACCCCGGATTTGGGGGTGTTACAGAAATGGTATCAGAGCCAAGCGTTATAAACCTCAGAGATGATGTGACGTTAAGATAATAAGTTCACTAAGATAATAAGAACTCTTGCCAAGTTCATAGTCGGGCTACCTAACGTAGTACTGACAATTAAAACCCTTACGGGAACCCTTATAAATATCGTGATAGTAACATAGTTCGTTCTCGTATAGGGCAGCGGGGCACCGAAGCCTGAGGTTCAGGAGCATCAGCATGAGGATGTTTTATTACAAGTTGGAGACCAAATTGTGAATCCGATGGAGTACCCTAATGAGGGACCGGATGAGATTCATATTGAAAATGTTGCGGTTGAGGATGTTATTCCGGAAAGGATTGTGGCTGAGGAGGATCTCATGGAGGATCCTGATGAGAATGAAGAGAGGACCGCTGAGGAATTGATGATCGTAGTCAGGGCGACTACCAGAGCAAGAATGGCCGCGAGGGTGGCACTAGAGGATGAAGAGTTACCAAGGGCACAAAGGTTAATGAGGGTAGAAGGAGTGGGGCCTTCCACGACACCAATTATACCAGTATCAGACCCTCTTTCAGAGGTTCCTGTAGACATCCATAAGGTTCCACCAATTCCTGTTCCATCCCCGGTACAGAGCCCAGCACCTACTGAGGAAATGCCACTTTTATCTCCTGCACCATTGTCCCCTGATACCGTGCTTGGTTATCCATTTGGATCTCCTGGGTCTGCGCCACCTGCACCTCATGGACTGCTAGATGCTACCACTCAGGCTTCTCTTATCGCTGATTATCAGATGACCCTGGGTGGCCTGTCCGAGGCCCGTAATGTTAGGAGTGATCAGTTGGATCGACTTACTGCACCAAGGATTGAGGGCGGGGTACTTCCGGCGGGATTAGCTCATAGCATGGAAAGGATTGAGGCTACCACCCGTGTTACAGCTAGAGGCCATCTTGAGGGTCAGCTTGATCCAGCTCTACTTGCAACTATCCTAGACCTCATCACCGCTTTAATGGAGCAGGTTAGGGATGTCGTGCGTGCCCGCATTTCTTGATCCATAATAGTGTGCAGAGTCTGAACAATCTGACAAGAATTTCATGTAGCACCGCTTTTGGAAGGATTATCCTAAGTTATGAATGATTAGTTTTAATGACTAGATGATTATCTATGGTAGTACTTTTGGGATAGAAATGATCAGATCAAATGATGTAATTCTCTTTAATATGTTCAGTTGTTGTACCCTCGAACCAATGGTTATGTATATATTCGTTAATTTCAGTTCGGATCAGTTCGTGGTGATGAGTTCATATCGTCAATTGCACTATTAACACGTAAGAGGGTGCCATGAAGTTTATAGAACTTGAGAATTCATAATTTGCAATCGTGCAAGGACTGAACGAGGGAAAGACTTAAGCAAAGTAAGTAAGACAAATATCCAGAGATTCTCAAAATTTTTCCAAGTAATATGCCCCCACAAGGAATAAGATTAGGGGCAAACCTTGAATGTGATAATCAGGGAGGTCGCAATTAAGATATAAGGAACCCAGAATATAATGAAGTGGAAAATGAAGATTTTAAATTAAAAAGATGACCCCAATTATGGGGAATAGGGAGAAATATTTAGACTGAGAAAACAGAAGTCGAGCAAGATAGGAAGAACCGGAATGGTACTCCTATTGGGCAATCCATGGACCTGCCTAAAACAAAACTTATACTTTTACCCCTAACCACAACCTTGAGGAAACAATGTGGTATGAAATTCTTTCAGGACCTTTAAGTCGCTAAGCTCTCAGAGTTCCAAGGAACAAGCTGACCCAGTCGAGGCAAGAGCCTGGCTAAAGGAAATATAGGAATCATTTGAGATTCTAAATGATTGACGAATCACAAAAGACTGTTTTTGTCACTTACCCTCCTAAGAGGGAGGCCACCCGCTGGTGAAAGGCCAAGGAAGGCACAGAGCAAGAGATTATAATAAACAGATTTAAGTGCAGTCAATTGTTTTCAGGAAAGTACTTCCCAAGGTTATGGAGATAGTGTAAAAGCTTTAGAGCCAGAACAAAGGCAGACGAGTATGATGAATTATGAATCTAAGTTGTAAAAGTTATCAAGATTCGTTCTGAGGACACGAATCCAGAATGACGGGATGTATGAAATCAATGCTTATGTTGTGTTGGTTCATGAAATAATGATAAGAGAAAGGAAAATAAAAAGGAAACTGAAGTGGAAAGGAATATAAAGGCAAGAGAGTTTGAGGAATGATAAAGGAGTTGGGTATGAGGAAACCCTAAAGACTCGTGGTAATAGAAATAGAAAAGTATGTGATCGTCAGGATGAGGGTGATTCACCATGAGTTAAATTGATGGTTGAAGGTATAAGAGATACATATGTTTTATCCCCTGTAAGTTGGGAGGATTCGAGGAAACCTTGAGATAATTCGAAGGATAAATAATGAGACGCAGATAGACTGAGGAGACAAGGAAGTAAGAAATTAGGAAAATTGGATGAAGGAAGTGACCTTCAAGAATGTGAAGTGTAAGACCGGTGGCTTGATACCCAGAAAGGGAGACGCCATGTATGAAAGATATCCCAACATTGAGGTGACTGTTGAGATAAACAACAAAAGTAAATAAGGAATTATTAAGAAGAGGTTCACGTTGAACACGACCAATATCTTCCAGAACATCCTTGTTATTGTTATCAAATTAGGCAAGACAAGCGGATAACCGTTGTTATCTTTTGGAGGCCATATTGATTGACCTCATTTTGAATACAGATGTTATTGTGAAAATTAGGCATATACTATCGAGGTGGGAATGATTGAATAAGACACCCTTATCAGGGATATATGACTTGATTTATCCATGGAAGGATGTGTGTACCTTTTTAAAGGTGGAATTAAGGATAGAACATCGGTAACTTAAAACGAATCCTAGGGGAATGCATAAAGGCTGGCATTTCACCCTTAATAGGGATAGTATGAGTTTTGACAGTATAAATTGGAAAGAATTAAGGTAACAACAACCTTTAAAGAATCAGTGGAGAAATTTTTCAAAAGTATATAGACAATGATTCTAGTATTAGTATATGGTATTTTGATATGCCCTGTATCTAGGGAATACAGGAGGAACGATTCAAGGATAACCTTAGAGGTTTTACAAGGAGAAAGGTAATATTCAAAATTCTCAAGAATAGAAATGTTGATAAAGGAAATATGACGTAATTATAATGATACCAAGTGAGGCACGTGTTAAACCACAAGAAGGTATGGATCGAACCAGTAATGGTCGAAGTTGTTCAGGGCGATTAGGACTTAAGATAAAAAGATGTTCTAATTATGATTGAGAGCCAGTCGTGACAGTGATTAACCTCTAAAGACTGAGGCGATAACTTATGGAAAAATGGTGATATTTTTTTTTTACTCACCAGATTTTAAGGAAAACATCTTCACATAAGCTGTGATTGAAATGAGGTATAAAATTTATTTGGAGGTGGTTAAAATGACATTGACTGTAAGGAAATTTTACTATCAGGAAAGGCCAAAGAGGTGGCCGACACTTTAAAGGTAAGAGGATAATTATAGGCGCTTGTGCCAAAGGAATACAGTGATGATGGTTAAAGCTATGAAGGTTGTATTATGGTTTGGAAGATTAACATTCCTTCTGATGACTGTGCAATACCCAACCGTAATAGTAGTTGGTAAAGGTTTAATCCGTGTAATCGCCATGAGCGGGCTATCTATCTCAGAAGATACTATCTTGAGATAAGCCAGGACCATGTTTCAAAAAGGACTAGACGAACCCTTGAGTTAAGTCTTCTATTTAAGGCATACGATTAAGAATGGTATTAACCTACTATCGTTGCTTTGACTGAAACTCTTCTGCAATTTTATCTACTTCATGTCATGAAAGTACGCCAGGATCTGGAGTGTTCTCCATGAATCATGAATGGTGATTATGTTAACTCCTTAGAAGGATTCTATACGACATGTATGGACTCCGTATGGTTAGATATTAAGATTTCATGGAAAGTGAATGACGACAGTAGGTCAGTGGTGGACCATAGTAATGCAGCAATGATTCTGCGAGTAATGAGCTGATTACAACCGTGAGAGTTGTATTGGAATGGATGTTGAGGTTGAGTACCACTAATCGGGTCGTGGTAGTGTATAAGTTATCATTGATAGACTAATTAAGTAGAGTATCTACCTATTGAATATTTATTCCCTCTTATCAATAGAGAGTCGTATTACTATACGAGGAAGGTTGCGGTGCAAGCACAGAATTCTAGTATCGATGATGTATAAAATGAGATTCCAGATTCGATTTTCGATGTTGAGGGAGTTTCAAAGGTGATTGAGTATAAACTCGAGGAAGAGCATGGGTCCATAGAATGATGGACGGAATAGCAAAAATATTAAGCATGTGAAATGTGATGCTATAATACTTGATGTTGATATAAATACATATATGTTTTGTTCTCCTATGACAAACCTCTATAGTTCAGAGGTAGGTTCCAAGCCAGATATTTTGTGGCAGTATATTTTTTTTTCATATATACAATTCTCTTCAATTCGTTCTTTTCTCTTCTTTTCATTTCATGTAAGCTGAGAAGAACAACCCTTCCAGAAGGGGAGGTATTGCCGAATGACTATCTATCTGTGTGATAGAAGCCTAGTAGGATACCAGTTATTGTTTAATTGCTTGTCAAGTACTAAAGGCTGGCCACCTTCTGTACTAACTATGCGATATAACAAGTGTTCATGATCATAGTGATCTCTCAATAAATTCTTTTACTTCTATATGAAGGATTAAGCTTTCGAAGAAAGAAGCAGCTGAAAAAGGAGTAGTAAAGTTGTGGTGGTATTCGGAATGGAAACACATTCGTGATACTAAGGTTGACGAGGTTATTAAAAGGTTATAGAATGCTAGCGAGCAAAAGTATAACCAATATAGTATTAGGAACGAAAGGTAGTAGCGATTACGAACTGGAAAAGAATGGGTATTGAGAAGCAAAAGCTCTAATGCTAAAAGCTATAATGAGAGTCTGTGCAATAGACTTGAAAGAAATTGGAATGATCACTTAACACGGATTGAGTTTTCTTACGACAATAGATCATATGTCAGTATTGAGATATCGCCTTATGAGATCCTTGAGGGAAGACAATGTCGATCTCCCTTATGTTAGGATGAAGTTGTAGAGCGCAAGATGCTCGGACCAGCAGTGGTCCAAAGGACCAAGGATATGATAGATCTAATCAGAGGACGGCTGGTAGTAGCCCAAGATGGACATGATAAGTATGTTGATTTGACACGAAAGGACAAAGAGTATGAAATAGGGGACCTAGTAATGTTATAGGTATCCCTTGGAAAGGATTGATGAGGTTCGGAAAGAAAGGAAAGCTAAGTCTACAATTTGTTGGACCCTTGGATATATTAAGACGTTTGGGAAGTTAGCATATGAGCTAGCCCTACCCCCGAACAGGTAGCAAGTCATAACGTATTTCACGTATCAATGTTAAGGAAGTGTAATTCGGATGCCAGATAAATAGGGGCATATGAGCGCATAGGCATGCTGTTAGGGCGAAAAAACGCACTAATATTCACGCAAGTATACGCGTTCGCAAGTAATACAGAATACTTTCTAGTTCGTTCCCTCAGAGACTCAGACTAAATTATTGTCTAATTAAACTCACTCACCAATGTATGATTACTTCTCAATGTTAAGATAATAACACTTAAAATTGTTGATTAAATATTAACTATAATTAACTACTCAATTAACCACTTAACTAACACTTCAATTTATCAATAATAAAACACTCATGAGATCACAACTTCATTATTACTTCCTTCTATAGCCATTGTTATTACCTTTAGCATGTGACAGTGATGACATTAATCGAATAACACGAAACTGATAAAAGCCAACTTTCATTGTACTAATACCATTCTACCAAGCATCCACAATTAAGATAGAAGTTGAATAGTCATCAATTATGTTGAGTTCCTATATGTCTACAGAAATTGATAACACAACGATTTAAGCACAAGTTATCCCTTTTGATTACATAGGGCAAATAAAACTGTTAGAGTTACCCACTAATCATGCACAACGTACATGAACCTATGCTAGCATGGCAAGTTCTAAATCTCAAGATCCACCGTCGCTTCACAAGAGATTAACACCCTATCTTATATGTTCGCGACGCACATAAGACGAATACGCACAACCAATACTAGATATCATGCAATCATCACACACTAAAGTATTAAACAATTAACTAAAGAATTCCATAATAAATCCGTTGTAACCCCATGATCACGATTAGCCCATAATATAACTTATCGCCATCATAGGTTCATATGAAATCATGACAAACAACACAAGAAAATAATAACTACACTAATTATATTAAAACAGAGTACGTCACAAGAGTAAATAAGTCAAAGCAAGAAAACTAGCATCCAACGTTACAACGAAACAAGAATCACAAGAATATATGCTTCCTCTTCGTTGCGGTGTGCTAAATCGGTCTTTTTCCTTATCTCCTTCACTTCTTGCATAAAACACAATCTAAAACATAATCCCCTTAATACTCTCTGTGAAAACGTCTCAAATATACCTATATAATAGTCCCATAAAACTCAGATTACATAGAAGTTGGAAGCCACACAGAAGTAGAAGTCTAAAATAATTCAGCTTTTTCCCCGACCTTGCGTGGCCGCTCAGCATATCTGCGCGGGCGCGCAGGCTGCTGCGCGGCCGCTCAGCATTGCTGCGCGGGCGCGCAGGACCCTACTGGAAAAATTCCAAGCTTGCTCTGTTTCTTCGCCGTAATCTGCCCATTCCTTTCCTCTCGCAATGGTGAACACATGCCAAGGCTTATTCTTGATGATTCCTCCCCCGAAATGCAACTAATACCCTGAAATGCATAAACACTAGAAAAACGCATCAAATACACAAAATACTTGATTTCAAGACACCAATTTAAGCCATTTTAAGACGTTCTAAGTGGTATAAAATGCCACTTATCACACCCCCAAACTTAAATCGATGTTTGTCCTCAAGCGTCACAGACTCAAAAACAAATAAAAATATGCATGAATGCAATCTATATGAAAATGCAACGATCCCCCTTACTACAATTAACCAACCAAATTGTCACATCTCAACGAATGCAGTTAGACAACTAAAGATCAATAAACTCATGCAACCGGACATACAGCCAGAAACGTGGTGTGTGCAAATGCTTAACAGATATGCTTCGGAACTAGACCAATTACTATGACTAGACTATCCTCAAGGCAATCCTACTATTATACAAAGAATAAAAATTCTAGGCACAAAGTGATATACAACCCTACAAGAACTCTGGAGCTTACTACGGAATCGTGCTTTTTATTTACAACTCAAATGCTTATTTGACCGTGCAATGAGTGAGGTCCACAAAAGACTTATACAATGGTATCCATGTAACGAGCGTTAGGTTAGCGGATCCCAGACTCTAAAAGCCTTAGGTCACTAGGCACAAAGTCCCCTAAGAACTTAATAACTCGAATACCAAAGAGCCCACTCTTGATCAATTATGCAAAAAATAATTTTTTTTTTCTATAACTTCTGAGCAAGTGCGTTTCGCTCCATCTTACTCAACCCTAGACTACTCGCAACATAAGCGAGCCGGCTACTAGCCATTTGACGCCTAGCCACAACTAGCAACAACTTCCATATTTTTTTTTCTCCAAAAATTTTTCTTTTCATATTTTTATCACTAAGAACCTATAATCGAATTCTAAGCATAATAAATAGATTGACCTTGAAAATAACCAAATCATAACAACAATCTCGCCCTTACGCATTCTTTAAGACTTAGTGGACTTATAATTGTTTCTAGCATGCATATCAACCTACACAACTTAATATCACTTTAATGTTATCACTACACTCGCATCAATATCACAATTCAGTCGATAAATCATTGCAAAAGGGATCATAGTAAATGCATGAGCTACATGACATTCATAAAAAAAACTATATGGCATAAATTATGCAACTATATGAACTAAACTATCATGAATATGCAACTAAATGACACACACACAATATTCCTTAACTACCACCCCCAAACTAAAAATCTTCACTGTTCTCAGTGAAAGTAGTAGAAAGGAACACAGGGTATACCTACTCGGAGTCATCATCATCATCACCCTCAGTGGGTGGAGTATCAGGCGGTGGGTATGCAGAGTCCTCACCAAAGACTGGCCACTGGATATCAGCTCCTAGGCCTCGAAAAGCAGTCCCTAACGCAAGGGTAAGCTCCTGAGCAAACCTGCTCTGCGTCTCATACATGGCATCCATCCGCCGTGAAAGCCTCCTATACTGGGCATCACCCATCCCAGCACCCTCCTGAGCTCTCGACGAACCAGCCTCACCACGCCCTGGCCTAGCCATAGTAGCACCTCGTGCTAGACGCCCTCCTGGAAGACGATAACCCAGCCCATGCTCCTCAGGCTCACCACCGGTCCACTCCTGCATCCCATTCAGAGTGCCAGAATCTATCGGAGCTGCTGGCAACTACAACTGCTCATGAGCCGGCCAGTTCACTCCCACTGCTCGGCATAGCTTCGTAACCGTGGATGCATAAGGGATGTTCATATGCTTTGCTCCCCTCAAAAACTTCAGAATTCCTTGGTAGATAAACTCACCAAGGTCCACATAGTATTCCTCATTCAGAATTCCCCACAACAGCTGTGCTCTCTCAACTGTGACCTCGTGTGCATGTGAAGAAGGCAAAATATTAGCACATATAAATGCATTCCATGCACGGGCATACCTGTTCATGGCGATCGCCGGAAAGTGACGATACTCATTATTGGCTGGATTGCGGTTCCAAACTGTGCCCGGTCGACAGAGAGTCGCACAAATCAAATCCAAGTCAAAATCCTCAGCAGTCTTTTCATTCCAGTTCTCCTCCTCGGGCTTCCTCTCTCGCTGTCCAATCACACGGCGAATCGCCGCAGGATGATAATCAACCGTCAGCCCACGGACTACAGAAAACCCATTATTTTCAGCCTTCGCATTCGCGTAGAACTCGCGAACAACGCTCATCGGTACTGCTTCGGGTGACTCACAAAAAGCTATCCACCCCTTCTCTGCAATCATGGGAAACAACTCACCATCCCTCCCTGATGGTAAAAACCCCCTCTCCTTCAGAATCGGCTTCCCCAACAGCCTAGTGTACTCCTCCTCCGCAGCTCTGTCAGTTAACCGAGGCCTTGCAGCAGTGCCCCTCGATGAATCAGCAGTAGGAACTGTGCTGCTGCTGTCAATAGTGTGTGCTCTCTTGGGTGCCATTGATTCGTGAATAGAAGTGTGTAAGAACTGATTTTTGATGTTTGTGAGAGGGTTTAAGTGTAAGAAGTTTTGTGGGAGATATGTAGGATAGGTGTATGTATATATAGGGTGTGGATTAGATTAGGGTTTGGGAATTAAGGGCTAAAATGATGGGGTAGTGGGAACAATTCGTGGGTTTATGGGCTAAAACTGTTTTTGTGTTTTTGTTTGTTGTTTTTTTTTTTTCTGAACTGTAAAAAAAAAAATTCTGGAACTCGACCCCTGCGCGGCCGCTCAGCATTTCTGCGCGGGCGCGCAGAGGGTCTCTGGAAAAAAAAAAATTTCAGCCCCTGTTTTCTGATTTTTTTGTGTTTTTGGATAGGTTATTAACTTCTAAGGGTTCCTGTAACAACAATTCATGGGTTGCCTCCCACGCAGCGCTTCTTTTTCGTCATTAGCTTGACGTTCCGTACCTTTCTCAAGTAGTCAACAAAATGGCACTAACCACCTCTCGGTTTGCCATGTCCCCATAGTAGTGCTTCAACCGCTGACCGTTAACCTTGAATGCTTGGTCCGAATCATTCTCAAAAATTTCCACCGCTCCATGTGGAAACACAGTTTTCACAATAAAAGGTCCAGACCACCTTGATTTCAACTTCCCAGGAAAAAGTCGGAGCCGAGAGTTGAATAAAAGAACTTGTTGCCCTGGCACAAATAACTTAGGATGTAGCTTCCTATCGTGCCACCTCTTCACCTTTTCCTTATATATTTTATTATTCTCGTACGCTTGAAGTCGAAATTCATCAAGTTCATTAAGCTGAAGCATTCTTTTCTTACCAGCTGCATCTAAATCCAGGTTCAATTTCTTCAATGCCCGGTAGGCCTTATGCTCAAGCTCCGCTGGTAGATGACATCCCTTACCGTACACCAACTGAAACGGTGACATCCCTAGTGGAGTTTTGTATACTGTTCTGTAAGCCCAAACAGCTTCATCGAGCTTTAAAGACCAATCCTTCCTTGACGGACAAACAACCTTCTCTAGAATGCGCTTTATCTCTCTGTTAGACACTTCCGCTTGACCATTTGTTTGCGGATGATAGGCAGTAGCTACTCGATGATTCACATTATAACGTTGCATCATAGAAGTGAACTTACGGTTGCAAAAATGCGATCCTTCATCACTTATGATTACCCGAGGTGTTCCAAACCTTGTGAAAATTTGCTTATGAAGAAAATTTAGCACTACCTTTGCATCATTTGTCGGTAAAGCTTTAACTTCGACCCATTTTGAGACATAATCGACTGCCAGCAAGATGTACTGATTATTGCAAGACGCGATAAAAGGCCCCATGAAATCGATTCCCCACACATCAAAGACCTCGACTTCAAGCATCACATTTAATAGAATCTGTTGGGTCCCAATGTGTTTGTAGAAGGGGGGGTTGAATACAAACAGTACCAAATAATCGAATAAATGCGGAATAAAAAATGTGAAACAAAATTCAAGTTAAATAAAAATATTATTAAACTTGAAAGGTGTTACAACAACTGTATCGATTACAAGGTATTAATCTCAAATCAATTATCACAAATCTAGAATAAATTCGACATGAACTTTTTCTATTTTTGCAATAATTAGAATCAAATGCTAAACGCGATTTGAGATTAAGTTCTAGGGATTTTGATCCGCTAGATTGTTACACAAGAACAAGATAAATAATTCTAGTGGTTTGGATTTAACATTAACAAACTAGAATTTTGATCTTGATGTAAGCAGAGAAGAAAATAAAATGTTTAAAGGCGGCTGCTTTTTTTTCTTTGTTCTTGTATTTTTTCAGTCTGTTGGATGGATGATTGAGTTGAATGACTCTCTGCTTCTTTTTAATCAACAACCGAATAGAATTGAATTGGCATGACAATCCTATAGCTGGCAAGACTTTCGGTAGGATAATGGATTGAACTAGCAAGACAATCTGAATGAACTAGCATGACAATCAGAATGAACTAGCAAGACAATCCTTCTCCTAGTGTAACTTTCGGTGAGACTATTGAAAATGGCCTAGCATGACAATCGGTATGACAATCCTGATTGTCATGCTAGTTCATTTTCAATTGTCTTGCTGATTTAATGCAGATTTTAATCCAATTTAAATTCTGAAAATTCCTAAAATTAATTCAGAATTAATTAATCAATTAATTCAATTAATTAATAAATTATTCTTCGCAGATATAATTTATTTTCTTAATTAAATTAGATGACTTAATTAATTAATAGAGAATTAATTCTAGTCTTCAACAGCACCCATCCTTCTGCAGATCTTCTGAAAATCACTGAAAATTATGAAACAATTCCACCACTTCAACGTTGACACTCGATGTACTGTCTGGTTCATGAGTGACTAACTTCCGTGACGTTTCTTCATGTCTTGACTTTGATACTCTGATTTTCTTCAGATTAAATCCTTGTAATAAATGATACCCTGACGAGATCTCTGTCACTTGATTAAATCCACGATCTTGATTTATATCACTGAGGCATGATCAAATTCTTGAACTTCTTCCAGTGAATTAACTCCTCAAGTCTGTAGATGAACCTTGTTTCTGAATCCTTTGACAGATATTACTTTGCGAGATCTCTCTGACGGTCGATCCACTATTTACTTATTACATTCTTATTTGAGTTGAGTTGAATCCTCGAATATACAAATAGGCCTATGACATATGACTTACAATCTCCCCCTATTTGTTTGTTAGACAATAACACACAAATACCTAGAGGATAACTCAACTAACAAATAAGAAAAAGATATAAACATACATGCAAAGTAAATAGCAGAAAAGTTCTGGATGAGATTTAACATTTTCCAGATTCCAAGTAGATGTTCCTCTAGACTGAACATATCTTCAAGTAGTTCCATCTTCATTTGTACAACCACATTTCCTGTTGAGAAGCCCATATCTCTTGCTTCTCCCCCTATGAGAATCAACTGATTAAAGAAGATCACCTTCGTTTTACCACCTCTCCCGTACAATAGGATCCGCAGATAAAAACCAATGGTACTCCCCTAACTGCTTCTTCCCTTACTAGGAAATCACCTTGTGTTTACCACCTCTCCCGTACAATAGGATCCGTAGTTAAAAACAACAATGGTGTGGTGTAGTGTACATTTTTAGGATCTTTTTCTTCCTCCCTGCTATTTCTCCCCCTTAGTTGAGGAATCCTCCAAACTATTACTTAAGCTTTTATCTCCCCCTTAAAGAAGGAATGTATGCCGTCGTCTGAAGGAGTTCTCATATTTCACTTGGTTGGAAAAGAAATAACAAGTGTTTCTCTTTCTTCCTCACTGTGAGTGTGTGATCCTGTTTTAGTGTACCTCACATGTGTTTCACTCTTCTCTCCACTCGTGTTTACACTCATTCTCACAAGTGTATCACTCTTCTCTCCACTCGTGTTTACACTCATTCTCACAAGTGTATCACTCTTCTCTCATAGCTCCATAATCCAGCTGTACCTGCAAGGAAAATCACCTTAGCCATCCTTAAGGAGGTCACGGGTGGTGCAATGGGAGTTCACAAATCCCCATCCTTGTTAAACTCGTCAGATAAATCTGAGTCATAATCTACAAGTTGCTAGTTTCCCTTTTAGGGTTCCAGATTTGAATTCTGGGAAGGTAAATAATGATCCAAAGAATTTAGCATAAAGATCAAAGTTCCCTTCTAATATCTGTGAAGACATTTCCTTGTGACTTATCAGGTAATATCTGAATCATTGTCAATAAGTTGCCGATCTGCACCTATGTCAGATCCACTATCCGCAGATGCATCCAGGGGATTTAAGCCTGGGGAGGTAGACACTGACCACTGACATATGGCTTTTGGATCAGTATCCTCTCCTAACACCTGTAAAGGCAATTGGTCCACTAACGAACCTTGAACAATCGAATCTGACCTTAAAATGGTCGAAACTCTTGTTTCCGTCAACTCATCCTTTGTGTGTGTAACCTCTCCTTGTGCATCAAGAATTGTTTATGTTTGAAGTGGTGACACTACATCGGATACCTTGGCCGACAGGCAAAATTCAATAGACGCACCCTGTTGAGAGAATGAATCTAGTAACTGTTTTAGTGCCTTTTCAGCCATTACATCTTTTTGAGAAGATGTATGGGGGCTAGCAGTTGTCTCGGTTTAAATACTACTCATTTATGTATGAGACAGAGCTACTGGGTTGACTACAGAACCTTCCTTATGTGGTGCACTAAGGCACTATCTCCCTTACGCTCATTCATACTACATTTAGTGGTAAGAGAGTGTTGGTTGGTTCTGTTTCTGTGTTTGTCTTTACAGTCTGGGATAGACGTTGTGGGTTTTCAACCTCATGACTGTCAATGAAAGAAAGTCATTGGAGACTGAACCTGTATCACAGAACATAGAGCAATATAGAGAGATAAAATGATTTACAATAGTGATTTCAAAAGATTTTACATGAAATAAGAAATCACTAATGTAGAAAGAAGTTTAATTTTTGTTTTTCAAAATGAATGAGTTTTTGATAAAACATTGATCACTTAGGGTAAAGTCTAAGTAATTCTCATTCATGTCAAAAGCTTACAAATATCTGCAACATAATGTTAACAAGATATCATTGACCGATACTTGTCAAGTACTTTAGATACTAATTGTTATGTTGCATAACCAATATACCACTGCACATATAAAACAATATGATTGTGCTTAGTGATAAGATAGTTATTAATATGACGACTCTACTTATTCATATAAAATTATAACTTCTGTTAGAGTGCCATACCATGTCCTTGACGATTGCTTGAGCAGTGTACTAGTTCATACCAACCTGAAGTGAGATTGTGAAGAAGAAATTGCATAGTCCAATAGATCTGCAGCTGCAAAGTCCATGAACTGTGGTGCATTGACTTCCTCTTTTGACTTACCAACCAGGAGTACACTTGTACACATCTTACTAGAGTACAATTCCAAGTGTAATGTACAGCAGGTGTCTGATATGTCGTAATATTCTCAAGTCTCGTCACTGGTGCTATATGTTAGATACTGCTTCCTGATAATAACCTAGCACAATATACAAAATTACAATGATAACATTCCCAGCTTGCAAACAGCCATATCCCTCAGATAAACCTTTGCTGTTATCTCCAAAGGTAACCAGGGGGCCAGCTTTCTCAATCCTCATTTGATAGCAGGGCTCTATCTCCGGTCATATGTCTTGATGATCCACTGTCAAGAATCCACACTACCGGTTACACCTGTTTAATGCCCTGCACTTCAAATGGATTAGACCTTCTTCGGAACCCAAACTTGGTTGGGCCCGGCATACTTGTAGAACTGTCCTTTGTTAGGAAAAACAACATTTTTAATTTTAATTGTCTCAACTTTCTCAATGACTGAACATTTGACCTTGTAAACAGCCTTAACAAATTTCTGTTTAAGCTTAGGCACAAATGTCTCCTTTCTAGCCTTAGAAGGACTGGCAGTCTTAGACCTATCATGCTTCTTGTTATTCACATGCTGACGAGGAGTAGTCTTATCATTAGACACATGCTTACCATTAAAATAAGCATACATCATATTAAAATCACAAGACATACAATTAGAAACACCACATGCTTTATGAGAGTGATTAACAGCAGGCAATTTATGCATGGTAGATATGGCATTATTGTTATCCAACTCATGTGTGTCTGAGTTAGTCTTAGTTGCTTTCACAACTTTGACTGGAACTTTCGACTCACTTGACTTGGAAACAATCTTCTCATTAGCATGATCCTCAGCACGTATTTCTTCTTGAATAACAGAAGAGGTCGCATCAAATGGTTCAGCAATTGATACTTTATAGAGGGGTTCATCAACACCCTTAAGCACATGTGGTACTTCCCTCCCTTTAGCACAGACATGAGGAGGGGAGTTTATGCCTAATTCTCCAATAGCAGCATTGTAATCATAACCTATTCCAGATGTTTGATTAACAGCTTGCTTACTGTAGAACTCTTTAGCCTTCGAACAAGAATTGAAGTAGGCTCTAACCTTAGTCTCAAGACCGGTGATCTTGTCTTTGAGAATAGTTTCGAGTTTTCTATAACAGTCAACTCTATTCTCTAGAAAAGATACCTGTTCTTTTAATTTGTCTTGATTAATGTGCACAAGTCTTAATTCATTGACCTCTTTCTCAAGGTCTGTGATCTGTAAACTTAACAGTTCATTATCACGACGTGCACAATCTAAGTTACCTCTTAGATGATAAACCATTTCAGCATCAGAAAGTTTTACCTCTATTCTTGACGATGAAGCTTTTCCATCAATAGCCATAAGAGCAAGATTTCCTTCATCTTCATCTTCACTGTCAGTATCATCCCAGCTTCTTCCCTTTGCCAGATAAGCCCTTTCAGAGTTCTTTCTTACTTGCTTTGGCTTCCTACATTCTGTGGCAAAGTGTCCCAACTCATTGCAGTTATAGCATCTAATGGTGCTTCGATCAACCATCCCTGTTTTGTACCCACCACTGCTGGTGTTAGAGGATGAAGATCCACCTTTCTGGAATTTGTTGTAGTTGGACTTGTACTTAAGCTTGGGATTCCTCTTGAATCTGACATGGGAGAATCTCTTGACAATTTGGGCCATTGATTCATCTTCCAATTGCTCCAGCTCTTCCAAGGAATAAAAATCATCACTTGATTGATTTGTAGTAGGAGGATCATATTCTGCTACTAACTCATTTTCCTCACCCTTGGAAAACTGTACCATTCTTTCTAACTGTTGAGATTGTTGTTGTTGTTGACCTTCAGCTACAAGTGCAGTAGATGTGCTGACCATTCTATCCTTCCCGTAGACTTCCTTCTGTTGAATCTGCTCCAACTCATAGGTTTTTAACACTCCATAGAGCCTGTCCAAAGAAATCTCACTCAGATCTCTAGCTTCTCTAATGGCAGTGATTCTATGTTCAAGATGAGCTGGCAGTGTTAAAAGGAACTTTTTGTTGACATCCCTGATTGAATAATACTTTCCATTGATGTTCAGGTTGTTGATCAACGCATTGTACCTCTCAAACACTTCAGTAATTCCTTCTCCTGGATTTGATTTGAAATGTTCATATTCAGAGGTTAGGATTTCCAACTTGTTCTCCCTAACTTCCTATGTGCCTTCATTAATCACCTCAATAGTTTCCCACATGTGTTTGGAATTTTTACAGTTCATCACATGTCTGTTCATCAAGGGATCAAGGGAATCAATTAATATTAATTGAAGGCTGGCATCCAAGGAGGCTTCTTCCTTCTCAGCAGGAGTAAAATCTTCAGGCTCTTTTGGATAGGTTCTAGCTTCAGTAGTCACCACACCATCTATTATTACCTCCGGTTCAATAACCATCGGAGTTTTTATACCCTTCTTTAACAAGTTTGAATATTTGGGATTTGCAACTTGTAAAAATAATAGCATCTTCTTCTTCCACATGATATAATTCTCTTTATCAAATTGTGGAATTTTAACGGTTCCAACTTTATGTGAAGTCATTATGAATTTTTGAATAAATAAAAATTCAAGGAGTTGAAAAATCACAAAAGTCTAGGATCTTGATTTGTTCGTTAATCAGAAGGCTCTGATACCAATTGTTGGGTCCCAATGTGTTTGTAGAAGGGGGGGTTGAATACAAACAGTACCAAATAATCGAATAAATGCGGAATAAAAAATATGAAACAAAATTCAAGTTAAATAAAAATATTATTAAACTTGAAAGGTGTTACAACAACTGTATCGATTACAAGGTATTAATCTCAAATCAATTATCACAAATCTAGAATAAATTCGACATGAACTTTTTCTATTTTTGCAATAATTAGAATCAAATGCTAAACGCGATTTGAGATTAAGTTCTAGGGATTTTGATCCGCTAGATTGTTACACAAGAACAAGATAAATAATTCTAGTGGTTTGGATTTAACATTAACAAACTAGAATTTTGATCTTGATGTAAGCAGAGAAGAAAATAAAATGTTTAAAGGCGGCTGCTTTTTTTTCTTTGTTCTTGTATTTTTTCAGTCTGTTGGATGGATGATTGAGTTGAATGACTCTCTGCTTCTTTTTAATCAACAACCGAATAGAATTGAATTGGCATGACAATCCTATAGCTGGCAAGACTTTCGGTAGGACAATGGATTGAACTAGCAAGACAATCTGAATGAACTAGCATGACAATCAGAATGAACTAGCAAGACAATCCTTCTCCTAGTGTAACTTTCGGTGAGACTATTGAAAATGGCCTAGCATGACAATCGGTATGACAATCCTGATTGTCATGCTAGTTCATTTTCAATTGTCTTGCTGATTTAATGCAGATTTTAATCCAATTTAAATTCTGAAAATTCCTAAAATTAATTCAGAATTAATTAATCAATTAATTCAATTAATTAATAAATTATTCTTCGCAGATATAATTTATTTTCTTAATTAAATTAGATGACTTAATTAATTAATAGAGAATTAATTCTAGTCTTCAACAGCACCCATCCTTCTGCAGATCTTCTGAAAATCACTGAAAATTATGAAACAATTCCACCACTTCAACGTTGACACTCGATGTACTGTCTGGTTCATGAGTGACTAACTTCCATGACGTTTCTTCATGTCTTGACTTTGATACTCTGATTTTCTTCAGATTAAATCCTTGTAATAAATGATACCCTGACGAGATCTCTGTCACTTGATTAAATCCACGATCTTGATTTATATCACTGAGGCATGATCAAATTCTTGAACTTCTTCCAGTGAATTAACTCCTCAAGTCTGTAGATGAACCTTGTTTCTGAATCCTTTGACAGATATTACTTTGCGAGATCTCTCTGACGGTCGATCCACTATTTACTTATTACATTCTTATTTGAGTTGAGTTGAATCCTCGAATATACAAATAGGCCTATGACATATGACTTACAGAATATCATCCTTCCTTGACAAATTTCCCACTCTTTGGCAACGATCACACCTTAAAACAAACTGATGAGCATCCTTGAACAAAGTAGGCCAGAAAAAACCTGCTTGCAGAATATGAGCTGTCGTCTTCTCACCTCCATAGTGTCCACCATAAACCGTGGAATGGCAGTCTCGTAATATCCCCTCCGTCTCACAGAATGAGATACATCTCCTGATGATCTGGTCAGCTCCCTGTCTAAACAAATATGGTTCATCCCACATATACCACTTCACCTCATGCAGAAACTTCTTCTTTTGAGCGGATGTCAAATTAAGAGGCATTATATTGCTGACAAGATAGTTTACAATATCTGCAAACCATGGTTCTTCCTCCTGAATTGCAAATAACTGCTCATCCGGAAAAGCTTCATTGATTAACGTCCTATCTTGTGAAGTAGAATCGGGATTCTCCAACCTAGAGAGATGGTCAGCTACTTGATTCTCAGTACCTTTTCTATCTTTGATCTCTAACTCAAATTCCTGAAGTAAAAGCACCCAACAAATGAGTCTCGGCTTCGAATCCTTCTTAGAAACCAGATAGCGAATAGCTGCATGATCAGTGAATACTGTTACTTTCGTACCAAGTAGATAAGATCGAAATTTCTCAAAGCCAAAGACTATAGCCAAAAGCTCCTTCTCAGTAGTGGTGTAGTTCAATTGGGCACCATTTAAAGTCTTACTCGCATAGTAGACCACATGGAAGAGATTTTTCTTGCGCTGTCCCAGAACTGCACCTACCGCATAATCACTCGCATCACACATCATCTCAAACGGTTCTGTCCAATCTGGTGCTGTAATAACTGGTGCAGTGATCAAACTCTTCTTGAGAGTCTCGAATGCTGCCAAACATTCATCATCAAATTTGAAAGGCACATCTTTCTCAAGCAAATTGCACAACGGCTTAGATATCTTTGAAAAGTCCTTGATGAATCGCCGATAAAAACCCGCATGACCAAGAAAACTACGGATTCCTTTCACAGAATTGGGTGGGGGAAGATTTTCAATGACTCTCACCTTGGCCTTGTCCACCTCCAGACCCTTGCTAGAGACCTTATGCCCAAGGATAATGCCTTCACGCACCATAAAATGACATTTCTCCCAATTAAGCACCAAATTAGTTTCCACGCATCTTTTGAGTACGGCGCGCAGATTATTCAAACATTCATCATATGAGTGTCCAAAGACGGAGAAGTCATCCATGAACACTTCGACGTTATTTCCAATCATGTCAGAGAATATAGCCATCATACATCTCTGAAAGGTGGTCGGGGCGCCACATAACCCAAACGAAACTCTACGAAAAGCAAATGTTCCAAATGGACAAGTGAAGGTAGTCTTTTCCTGATCCTCTGGTGCAATACAAATCTGATTATACCCGGAATAACCATCCAGAAGACAAAAATACTCATGACCCGCTAATCTGTCAAGCATTTGATCAATAAATGGAAGGGGGAAGTGATCCTTCCTTGTGGCTTTGTTCAATTTTCTATAATCCATGCATACTCTCCATCCTGTAACTGTTCGAGTAGGGATGAGCTCATTCTTTTCATTTGCGACCACAGTGATACCTCCCTTCTTAGGTACACATTGTACGGGGCTCACCCACGAGCTGTCAGAAATAGGATAAATGATGCCTGCATCTAGCCATTTCAGAATTTCTTTCTTCACCACCTCCTTCATGATGGGATTCAGTCTTCGTTGTTGTTCCACAGTTGGCTTACTACCTTCCTCTAGCAGAATTTTATGCATACAATATGAAGGACTTATCCCCTTGATGTCTGCTATGGTCCATCCTATAGCCGATTTGAATTCTCTCAAAATCCTTAAGAGCTTGTCTTCCTCACTACCTGAAAGGTCAGATGAAATAATAACAGGTAACGTAGATGAATCACCTAAAAAAGCATACCTCAAGTGTTCAGGTAATGGTTTGAGCTCCAAGGTAGGTTCTTCCTCTATTGATGGTTTGAGCTTCCCTTCAGCATTCTTAAGGTCAGAAGTACCAAGAGATTCAAATGGTATGTCCAGCTTTCGCTTCCATGGAGAAGCGTTCAGATATTGTAATTGCTCGTTGCTATCTTCATCATCGCTGTCAAAATCCCCCAATAAGGCCTTTTCCAATGCATCAGACATTAGCATGTGCTCGAGTTCCGAAGTAACCGCGGAATCAATCACATCCACTTTTAAGCACTCCTCATCTTCTGTAGGGAATTTCATTGCCTTGAATACGTTGAAGGTCACATCCTGATCTTGGACCCGCATAGTAAGTTCCCCTTTTTGCACATCTATCAAGGTACGGCCAGTAGCCAAGAAAGGCCTCCCCAAGATTATGGGAATCTTCTTATCTTCCTCAAAATCCAGAATAACAAAATCTGCTGGAAAGAAAAGCTTATCCACCTTGACGAGCACATCCTCAACTATGCCCCTTGGGTAAGTAATGGAACGGTCCGCCAATTGTAGCGACATGTATGTGGGTTTTAGATCAGGCAGATCCAGCTTTTTAAAGATCGACAACGGCATCAGATTAATGCTTGCTCCCAAATCACAAAGGCACTTGTCAAAAGTTAGATTGCCAATGGTGCAAGGAATGGTGAAGCTTCCTGGATCTTTCAGTTTTGGTGGTAACTTTTGTTGCAGAACAGCGCTGCATTCTTCCGTGAGAGCAACGGTTTCAAGGTCATCCAGTTTCACCTTCCTTGAAAGAATAGTCTTCATAAACTTCGCATAACTAGGCATTTGTTCCAGAGCCTCAGCGAAAGGTATATTGATGTGAAGTTTCTTGAACACCTCCAGAAACTTCCCGAACTGTCTATCCAGCTTTTGTTGCTGCAATCTCTTAGGAAAAGGTGGTGGAGGATAGAGCTGTTTCTCCCCTATATTAGCCTCAAGTAGAGTGTGTTCAACAGTAGTCTTCCTTGGTTCCGCCGCTTTCTCCTTTTGCTTAGATTCTTCTTCTCTAATTTCAGCTTCTACTTCTTTTGCCTTTTCAGCCTCAGCTACTTTTCCAGACCTTAAGGTAATAGCCTTGACTTGCTCTTTAGCTTCCTTCCTGCCTGGTACTTCCGTGTCACTGGGAAGAGTGCCAGGTTGACGATTGAGCACTGCATTGGCTAATTGACCGATTTGATTTTCCAAGGTCTTGATAGAAACCGCCTGACTCTTGCACAACAGCTTAAGTTCCTCAAAATCAGCACTAGTAGGTGCAGCTGCACTTCCCTGTTGAGGATATGATTGCCTTGTAGCATACTGCTGTGGTTGCTGGAATCCAGGTGGGTTAAACTGTTTACTCACTCCTTGCTGATATGGTGGCTGAATAGCATTCTGATTATTCCCCCAGCTGAAATTTGGATGATTTCTGTTATTAGGATGATAGGTCACTGGCACAGGCTGCTGTTGTCGCTGATAATTATTCACATACTGAACAGATTCGTTGACAAGAGAACACTGATCCGTAGCATCAGAACCTGCACAAAGCTCACAAACCATAGCTATTTGATTAACTCCATACGTAGCCAGAGAATCAACCTTCATTGATAGCGCTTGGAGCTGGGCTGCAATAGCGGTGGCTGCATCAACTTCCAGAATACCTGCGACCTTGCCTGACGTCATCCTCTGAGTTGGGTTTTGATGCTCATTTGCAGCCATCGTCTCTATAAGATTATACGCCTCAGTATAGCTTTTAGCCCATAAGGCTCCTCCAGCTGCTGCATCGAGCATGGGCCGAGATTGGGCCCCCAAACCATTATAAAAACCAGTGATCACCATCCAATCCGGCATTCCATGATGTGGACATTTTCTCAACATTTCCTTGTAGCGTTCCCAAGCCTCGCACATAGATTCTGTAGGTTGATGCGCAAACTGAGTAAGAGCACTCCTCATAGCAGCAGTCTTTGCCATTGGATAAAACTTCACCAGAAACTTTTGCGCAAGATCTTGCCACGTAATGATGGACCCAGCTGGTTCAGAATGTAACCAGTCTTTAGCCTTATCCCTCAGTGAGAATGGGAAAAGCCTCAACTTGATAGCCTCGTCAGTCACGCCATTATACTTAAAAGTGCTGCAGATCTCGACAAAATTCCTTATGTGCATGTTGGGGTCTTCAGTTGCCGCTCCTCCAAAAGAAACAGAATTCTGCACCATCTGAATAGTGCCCGGCTTGATTTCAAAGGTGTTAGCTTGAATAGCCGGATGAAGGATGCTTCACTGAATGTCATCAATTTTAGGCCGAGAAAAATCCATAAGAGCTGGATCAGCTTGAACAATACGATCTCCTATGTTTACTGGTTCTTTCTGCTCAGTCCTGAATCCGAATCCTCAAAATCTAACTTCTCCGGAATATCAAGAACTTCGTCTGTCTCCTCAGCTGTATCTAAAGTCCTCTTGCGAGCACGAGAACGAGTTTGCATAAACGCTTGCTAAAGTACCTGAAACACAACCGAAAAGAGTAAGTAACTACTACGTCCTAATCACTGAGTCCTAATGACCAATGATGGTAAGTACATAAACTAAACAAATACGCCGAGTCCCCGGCAGCGGCGCCAAAAACTTGTTAGGGCGATAACACGCACTAATATTCACGCAAGTATACGCGTTCGCAAGTAATATAGAATACTTTCTAGTTCGTTCCCTCAGAGACTCAGACTAAATTATTGTCTAATTAAACTCACTCACCAATGTATGATTACTTCTCAATGTTAAGATAATAACACTTAAAATTGTTGATTAAATATTAACTATAATTAACTACTCAATTAACCACTTAACTAACACTTCAATTTATCAATAATAAAACACTCATGAGATCACAACTTCATTATTACTTCCTTCTATAGCCATTGTTATTACCTTTAGCATGTGACAGTGATGACATTAATCGAATAACACGAAACTGATAAAAGCCAACTTTCATTGTACTAATACCATTCTACCAAGCATCCACAATTAAGATAGAAGTTGAATAGTCATCAATTATGTTGAGTTCCTATATGTCTACAGAAATTGACAACACAACGATTTAAGCACAAGTTATCCCTTTTGATTACATAGGGCAAATAAAACTGTTAGAGTTACCCACTAATCATGCACAACGTACATGAACCTATGCTAGCATGGCAAGTTCTAAATCTCAAGATCCATCGTCGCTTCACAAGAGATTAACACCCTATCTTATATGTTCGCGACGCACATAAGACGAATACGCACAACCAATACTAGATATCATGCAATCATCACACACTAAAGTATTAAACAATTAACTAAAGAATTCCATAATAAATCCGTTGTAACCCCATGATCACGATTAGCCCATAATATAACTTATCGCCATCATGGGTTCATATGAAATCATGACAAACAACACAAGAAAATAATAACTACACTAATTATATTAAAACAGAGTACGTCACAAGAGTAAATAAGTCAAAGCAAGAAAACTAGCATCCAACGTTACAACGAAACAAGAATCACAAGAATATATGCTTCCTCTTTGTTGCGGTGTGCTAAATCGGTCTTCTTCCTTATCTCCTTCACTTCTTGCATAAAACACAATCTAAAACATAATCCCCTTAATACTCTCTGTGAAAACGTCTCAAATCTACCTATATAATAGTCCCATAAAACTCAGATTACATAGAAGTTGGAAGCCACACAGAAGTAGAAGTCTAAAATAATTCAGCTTTTTCCCCGACCTTGCGCGGCCGCTCAGCATATCTGCGCGGGCGCGCAGGCTGCTGCGCGGCCGCTCAGCATTGCTGCGCGGGCGCGCAGGACCCTACTGGAAAAATTCCAAGCTTGCTCCGTTTCTTCGCCGTAATCTGCCCATTCCTTTCCTCTCGCAATGGTGAACACATGCCAAGGCTTATTCTTGATGATTCCTCCCCCGAAATGCAACTAATACCCTGAAATGCATAAACACTAGAAAAACGCATCAAATACACAAAATACTTGATTTCAAGACACCAATTTAAGCCATTTTAAGACGTTCTAAGTGGTATAAAATGCCACTTATCACATGCGACCAGACATAACCTATAGGGAGCAACCAGAAAGGGTTATAGATCGAAAAGGAACAAGTGCTTAGGAGAAGGGTTATTAAACTATTCAGAGTTTGATGGAAGGACCACAATGTGGGAAAATTTACTCGAGAGTTAGAAAGTGCAATGCTAAGAGAGTATCCATATTCATTTTCTATCTGATTCCGGGACGGAATCCTTTTAAGGAGGGGAGACTGTAATAACCCCAATTTTTGGAAAATTTTTGAAACCCTTATGAATAGTGTTTTTACTGAATGAGAAAACTTTTCATGCCACACTAGGTAGGGGTTCTTTTATGGATATTCTGAGATTTTATTGGCACTCTATATGGTATATAAGTGTATGTAAAGATCGTCAGAATCCAATTCCGAACACTTTGATTTTTCCCGGAAATCCACTAGATACGGAAAGAATTGAGTATAGGGTAACAGGATAAAAAGGATTTAAAATAAAGGATTATAAGAGAGGATCATAAAAGGAATATGATATATTGAGAAAGGTTAAGGGAACCTAAGTAATAAGATCCCGGGTATGATCCCTCAAACGATAAACGAAAACGAAAGTTAAGCGAACCGTATAACAGATCAGCGGTCATTAGGCAAACAATTAGGAAGTTAATCAAAGAGATTAGTGGGGATGATGTCACCCAACCAATGAGAAGAGGACAAGGAGGGAAAGATGACATCATAGCATGACACAAGCATGACATGGGAAGGAAGGAGGTGTGGTTGAATGAGAACCACACAAAGTCCAAGGTTAAATAGGTAATTAACTAAAACAAAAACAAAACCAACCAACCAAGCCAAATAATTCATTCTTCATCAAAACAAAAAGGAACCAAGGCATTATTTCTTCATTTGCTCTCGGCTTTTTCACTTTTTAAAGGCAAGAATTTTCAAAATCCAAGATGCAAGCTTCCTAAATTGGTGAGTTAATTCCCTAATCATCCTTATGCATAGTTATGGCTATATCATGAGTTTAAGCCTTCAATTCTTTCTCAATCTTCTTCAATAAATCAATGAAGAAGACAATGAATAGTGTTTTCAAGGTTTTAACTTGAATTTTTTCTTGTTTTCCTTTAAGATCCAAGCATCCATAAGACTTCTCAAAGCTTCTTAAGGCTTCCTAGCTACTCCCACCACTTCAAGGAAGGTATATCATCTCCAAAACCTAGATTCCTATGTATAATAAGATGATTTTGATTATTATGGTGATATAGTAGCTTAATGCTTGTGGTTTAGAGTGTGGGTTGGAGTGGTAGTGAAATGGAATGGTGAATCTTGTTGTTTTGGTTAAAAGAACTTAAGTATAGTTAAATTCAAGCTTAGGCATAAGTATAAATGTTAATATTGAATTGATTGGGGCTGTTATGATGTGATAAGGATGGACTTTGGTTGTATGAATGGGTTGAGGTTGAATTGTGATGGTTTTTGAATGGTTTAAATTTGGGAAATCGCGTAAACAAAGCCGTCGTAATGTCTGATTTACTTTAGACTGCTTTTGTTCATAACATTAGGACCCGAGAACTCCCTGCTAGATTTTGACCATTGCCATGTTTAGATAGCTCATGTTACGAGCTTCGTTTTGATATGTAGTTCGTTCGATTCCGATGCACGGTTTAGGAGAAATGACCGTTTCAAGTAACGGCGTTTCGCGAACGAAACTTTTCCCCTCGCCTTACTTTGAAACATAGGTTAAAGACCAAAAAGGGTTAATTAATGTATGAAACAATTATGGTAAGTGTGTTAGGTAGTTGGTAAGCCACTCGCGAAAGAATCGCCTTAAAACTCGTAATGGTTAATTTATTAAAAATGGTGGAGCCGAGGGTACTCGAGTGACTTAAGAGAACTAGTAAGCGCAAAGCGAGCGTTAGAGTCTAATTTGGTTAGAGTATAGAATTACAAGTGACTTTGGTTTAATTCCAACTTACTTGTTGTTTATAGGTTACCAGACTCGTCCCGAGCCTTTTATCACCCCCAGTCGCTCAGGCAAGTTTTCTACCCGTATAACTGTTGTTGTGATGTATATGTGTATATGCATGATCTTGCGATAATTGCATATTTGTTATTAGCAAATTCTTGCGATATATTGTAGCATGTGATATGGTATATATGCATGCATGTTTCATATTCTTGATTTATATATCTGTTGGTTAAAATGCTTACAATTGCATAATACCTATGCTAGAGATAAGCGGTATTGAGTTTACCCTTAGTGGAGGGGATCAAAAGGTGAAAACATTTTCTAAAAACGGGAGTCGAGGATCCCGAGTAGATTTTATATATATATATATTTATATATATATATGGTTATAGTTCTCAGAACTATTAATCGAATAAGGTTTATTCGATAATTTTATTTTATTATTGAATATTATTTCGAATATTCATCCGAGGACTTATGACTCCTTTATTTTATTATTGAATATTATTTCGAATATTCATCTGAGGACTTATGACTCCTTTATTTTATTATTGAATATTATTTCGAATATTCATCTGAGGACTTATGACTCCTTTATTTTATTATTGAATATTATTTCAAATATTCATTCGAGGGCTTATGACTCAGTTTATATTATTTAATGATTGTTAATTGGATAGTCATTTGAGGATGTATTGACTCCTTTATTTTATTTAATGAATATTATTTATAATATTCATTCGAGGTATTATGACTCCGCTTATTATTTAATAATATTCTTTATTTTATTAAAGAATAATGTTTCGATAATCAAACTTATTTTCAATTATTCAAATAAAGATAGTACTTTCATATAAGTATATCTTTGGTTATTTAATATCCATTTCAAGTATAAGTTTTAAAACTTCTACTTCGATTATTTTTATAAGATTATTCTCTATGGGAATATTATTTAAATAATAATATTCAGATATTTTCTAAATATATTGGGACTGATTTACTTCATTAAATCAGCATTACTCCAAACACTCTTTAAAGTGTTTTCGAGTCTTCAAAATGATTTTTAAAAGTTAGAGCGGATCCCAAAACTCATTTTTATATTTAAGATCTTCCTTTCAAAGGGGATTTAAATACTCGCTCACAACCTGGGGGATCCAGCTCTGTGGTGCATTTTACATTCGCAACGTGGTTGCTGTTTTGAGAAAATAAATGAATTGATTACTTACCCAACGTTCGGGAAGTAAGCCCATCTAATTGAGTCGGCATAAGCGACAGGGCGGGGTACGGTCTATCAAAGTGTAAGTGGCTGGGTGGCAGTCCATCAACGCGTAAGAGGCCGGGTGGCGGTCCAGCACAAGGTCCTTATGTGGCCAGGGTGATGACCGGTGGGGGATTCATCCATCTACTAGTAGAAAAGGTTACTTATTGGTATCTTTGCCTGATCAGCAAGATATCAGGTTTATGCCAAAATTCTTTCCTTTCCAAATTTATTGGATATTGCAATTATGTTCATACTTTACATGACAGAGGTTTTCAGGAAACGTATATATATATATAGGTGTATATATATATCGGGACTTAATGAAGTATATCATAACTTCATTTCCTTCAAAATATTTCAAAGATTGAATCTATTCAAGTCTTATCTTGTAGTCTCATCAGTGTGATGAACTTTTGAAACTAATTATAACTTGAACGGTGGTAGTTCAAGTAGTATTTGGAAAAGATATAAGTATATTGGAGTATCTTGTAACTTCATCTTTTAAACTTATATCTAGTAAATGATTATCTTATGCATGACAAAGATTTTCAGAAAAACGTTGAGACAAGGTTAGATATATGAGATCACCTTGCAACGATATTTTTATACAGTTATACACTGGAACTTTGTGTATATTATACATGAAAGAGGACTTCCAAGATTTTGAAAAGTATATATGTATATATATACTGAATATTTTGCGACTTCATCGCATTAAGATATCAAACTTGGTTCATTTCTTTTGACCAAGACTTTCATGAGTACTATGAGAAGGCTCATATATTGTTAATCATTATACATATTATTTTGGTGGGCTTGCTGCTCACTCTTGCTTTCTTCTTTCATCACACAACAACAGATAGAAAAGATGAACAGGACCAAGCTCCCGATTCGCGAGCGGATAGGAAACGTTCCGCAATTTCCTATAGGCGTTGATGTCGCTGTAGCTGAGATAGGAACTACCAATAGGTTAGGCTTTCAACTTTTGATGTATCAGATTATGTATAATTATGAATTGTAATAATGGCAAAGAAATGTAAATTTATTCAGAAACCTTTTTAAGGTGTATTGACATATAATTGTGGAATAAAACGACTTGTGATTATTTTTGGATATTCATCTCTGATACTATAACTTGTGGTGTGTGTTTATTGTGGGGTCACAATACAGAATAGTTGATTATGTATTAAGTTTGGGTGTTATTAAGGGAAATGGAACTCGTGACAACCCGGATCCCCTACCCCGGATTTGGGGTGTTAGAGTTATGCCTTCTCTTTCTAGATCCTCTTTATTTTGGTCATTAAGCAGGTCAAAGGTTATTATGTTATCAGTCTCGATATGAACGTGGGGATATCACTGGTTCTGGAAAGCTTCATTGCAAGATGAATGACCCGTACCAGTAATTGAACACCTTGTATGTCCTTCATCGGTCCCATAACTCCCTAAAGAAAACTACGTTCATAATTTCTCACACCATTCCAACATTGTTCGAGTTACCATTGAACTTCTCATCCTCATAAACAACCCCATGAACATTGATCTTTACAACACTCATCTCAAGAGGGAACAGAGATTATCAAAAACCATATTTGGAAAGAGATTAAGAGAAGAGATAATAGTATAAGAAATAAACTTATGTAAAATCATTGTATATGTCCAGTATATAAACTCCCCAAAGAAATGATTACTAAATCTTGAAAAATGAAATGTCGTAGCTACTACCGACACAAGAAATGATACTTAGCCGCCAAGATGTGAGCATGCCTATTGCGAAATAAAAAGTATACAAGGTTGAGTTTTGTTATCATTGGAATTGAGAATAGATGACACTTGTCAGTCAGGTAAAGATTCTAAAGAAAACTGTTACAAAATTAGGATATAAAAAGCATCTTCATAATATCAACCACCAGGGTGTACACGGATCGGATTGGGCGGGTTGGGAGAATTTAGCAACTCAACCCAATTAGTTCGGGTTTTTAAAATTTCAAACCAACTCAAACCGTTTAAATTTGTAACTCAAACCAATTTGTATTGTTCGGTTTGGTTCGGTTTGGATCGGTTTGATCGGTTTATTAAATATATAAAATTAATATAAAAAATTATAATAAAACATAAGGTTTCAAAGTTTAAAACACTTGAAAATAGTTCAAAACAATATTACAATCCTCCATATTAAATAGTCTTAAGCATCTAATTTTCGACATCAAAAGTACTAATAATATTGCTTACGCTTTAAATATTGGAATGAATCATAAATACAAAAAATATAACACTAATCAAACATTTATTGTTGTTACGAAATTAACTATGAACACGGAGGTTATAAGTTACATTTAGATTTAGAGATATATGGATCTATGTAAATGGCCTAAACATAATTTTGGATTAATTTATTAGCATGTACATATATATTTTAATCGGGTTTGGTTGGATTGGTTTAAAATTATCGAAAATCATATCCAAACCAATTAAATCGGGTTGACATTTTTTCAACCCAACTATGTATCGGGTTGAAAAAAATCGGTTTGGTTCGGCCGAAATAGGGTCGGTTCGGTTTGGATTGGTCGGGTTAGTCAAACCGTGTACACCCCTATCAACCACCAATGCAAGACAACCTTTTTGCCCCTCTTTGCCAGTTTATCCGATTCATCATATTATCTCTTTGAAATATGAACAAAATCTAATTGCATACTTGACCAAAATCCTCGAATTTAATTTTTTTCATAGCTTTAATAGCAGATATAGAGTCTAAGCACAGGACCAAACAAATAAAAAAGCTGATAAGCTAATTTATCTTTAGTTATTAGTTCAATACCAGCATGCATAATTCTAATGCTAAATCTTTTTTATCGAACCATCCACTATAAAAGTAACGTCTGATGTAACTAATAGCTTTATCTAAAAATCCTTGGACTTATAGTGGTTACTCAGTACCACACAACCTAAGGGCCAAACTTTTGAAAAATTCTACACAACAATATTTCCAGCTTCTAACAATTTAAAGGACCTTTAATTTTATTAGATAAACCAAGGTACTGCTTTTGATTTTTATGCCTTCAAATGTATTTTCATTTTTTGCTAACCAAATCGACCATAAAACTAAGCCAATTGGTACCTTCCAATCTCTAGAATGTGCACATTTAGGAACCAGTTTAAAAAACCAGAACAAAGAAAAGTGGTCACATGTTGCCATATCTCCCAAGCTTTAGCTAAGTCACCCAAACTCCAGGTTGCCCGTTCACACTCAATGAACAAATAAGTAATTTCTTCTGCACAGCCACACCATTTACATTACGAATATGTGAAATTAGTCCCCAATCGATTATGCAAAAGTAGCCTAACTGGAAGAATACCCCACTATAACTTCCACAAAAAGGAGAACTTTTAGAGGCACCAAGACTTTCCATATATTCACGCAGTCTTCATTAAAATATTTATTGCTAACACTTTCCTTAATAGATTTCTCATAACATTCTTTGTAGTAAACTTGAACCCTAATTGTGCCAATATAAACTGTCAATTCCAATTAATTATAATTGTCTATATCTTTTTCGAGGGGACCCAATACATTGTGGTGCTAATTGTTTGACAAATCATCTCTATAATATATGTCACGTATATATTATAGTTAAAGCACCCATAGTAGATGTTCTCAAAGTAAACATATATAATAAGGTCGACTAAAATTGTTCGCTAAATAAATAAAATAATAGTTATATAAAAATTGATGAGCTTGTAAGGAGTTGGCCTCAATATATTTGATTATAATGATTAAATATATTTTAAAAATAGTACGCTATTTTTATTTAAAATTGTTATAAATAGAAAATATTATTTTAATATGGTAAGAGATGATGTGAAGTTTCACTGTAAGGTCTCTAGAGGTTCGTACAAATACTTTCAATATTAGGACGTTGGCTAAACTTTTAATTAAAGAAAATATCTCAATGAAGCTGAGATTTCTTAAATATTCTCTATGATTTGTATTATGGTATCGTTTTTATACTTTTAAGTTACAGATTTTAAAGGATCAGAGATTCTCTTAGATGTAATATTGAAAAAGAGTCTTTATTCTCAACGATTCAAGGTTCCAATCTCGTTAATAGCATACTTATAATTATTAATGATTACTGAATGTAATTGAAAATATTAGATTATTGAATGTAAGTATGAACATATATAAAAATATGAATAACAAATAACACATACTAAAATCAATGTGCATTACACTAGTAATAAACTATTATGTAAGAAAATTATCAGAAGACACTGAGGACCAGAACAGTCGTAAAAGAAGTATACTAGGCTGGTGTCATGAACACAAGGTGCATGATATTAGGCCCATAAATCAAGGCAATTAATTGTTAGCACATCTAGGTACTGAAGCCCCCTTATTTGTTTTACTTTCGTATGGTCATCCGCCAACGTAAAAAACTGAAATATATAAAAAATGCAATAATTATAAAAAGTTGAATTATAACAATTTGAAAAAACATTTAATAATAATACAACGATAAATTATAATATGACTTTATTATATAATATTAAATTAAAACTAAAGATAATATTAGTTTTTATATATATGTATAACTATATTTTGTGTATAATCCGAGTAAAAAAGATATGATGGTATAGTATGATATACCGTGATCGTTGCGCCAACCCGTGTAATTATAGAAAATTAAAAAGATATAACATTCACGAACATACTTTATAAAATATCATAATACAAAGTTACAATCTTCTAATTATGGATAATTTTAATCATATATAGGTATAAAATTTAGTAATTTAATAATTTTTATTTAAAGTTATACAATAAAATACTATTAAATTTGATTTATTAAATGCATTTTACTTAATCTATATTTCTACTTATACTAGTATATAACATGTGCGATGCACGATTGTTTTTATCATCATATATTATAAATTATAATTTTAGTATGTCCCGGTGGGATTCGAGTCTTACATCCCTTATATAATAGTAATTTTTAGGATTATATCTAATAGTTCTCATCAATTTAATCTGAAATATCTAACGGTTTGCGATTGAGTGACCAGACCGACTATAAACAAAACTTTTAATATTTCATTATAACTTAAAATCCGTGTGATGCACGGATTTTTAAATATTATATAACTTTTTAAAAAAATTAATTTGAATTAGAATCTTAAATTTTTTCAGTTATATTTTTAAATGATATGATTTCACGAAAAATATATCAATACCCGTAAACATGTTCTTGATTTTTTTAATGAGATGTATTTTAAAAAGACAATGATCCTTATTGAAAGAAATAGTTTTATTGATATTTCTACGTGTTTTTACAAAATATAATTATATTTTAATTAAAAGTTAAGTTTTAGTTTGAATCAATAATATATGAATTATGCTTAGTCTAATATTAACTTCATTTTATCGTGAATCAATAGTTTATATTATTGTGTTTTAACCCGAGACTAATTATGTTAGTGTTTGTACCCAAGAGACAACACTATAATATTTTAGTTGAAGACATTTGAATTATTAATGTTTATGTTCTATCGATTATTGCCTTTATAATTTATTATGTCTTGATTTACTGCGATATAAATGTTAGATTAATAAATGTCCTTGGAATATGATATTATTTCTATATCTCTAAATACGTGACTTACAAACGAGATTACGAGAACAATATCAATATTCCTAAAGGTCCCTACTCGAGTATTATTATTAAGGGACAATAATATTGCATTAAGACTGGTGTATTTATTGACTGATGATCACATCTCATTGATCATAGATATAGTGATACTAAAGTCAAAACACAGGCATATGTAAAGGTACATGGTGCTGGACAGACCCAATGCGAGATTCTACGTGTCTGTTGTGTCATGAGTAATTCTCACTGTGATAATGATGTAATGGTCCCTAGACTTGGAATCATTATATTTTTATATGTGAATTAATGTACTTTGATTACATTATAAATTAACTTTGACCGGACAATGAGAAAAGTGTATTTAGGGTATATTATGAATAGTATGAGAAATATGAATGATCTAGATGAAATTTAACCCTTCTATTTTAGGAGTGATATTATTGCACTCTTGTGTGAGCTTGACTATGAAATGCATGGTCAAACTCAAATGTTGATTTGATATGATAGTCTACTCATGGATAAAGGAATGTTGGATTAAATTATGATGCGGATGACACATTACATGCCTCTAGTTTAATCTATAATATTTGGTTGAAGGGATTATATTACATTGTACATTATCACAAAAGGTTTAATCGAATCACCGATTTAATTATTATTACTTGGGTAGCAGTGATGTATTACTAGATGCCGCTCATTGTTTATAATTTTAACATGAGATATTAAAATTATTGCCAACGTTATAATAACCTATAGGGTCACACACAAATAATGCTTGAAGGAAAAAAAATTTAAATTATGAATTTAAATTAAGTAGATAATTTATTTTATTTATGATATTAATTAAGTATGAATTAATTAACTAATTAATTAAAATAGAGAAATTACTTAAACTAATTTCGAAATAAGTTATTAATTAATTAAGTGTGACTTAATTAAATAATAAATTGGGATTTCGGATTAGTATTAATTATAATTAGAAAACTCATTCTTCTCTCTATATAAACTCTTTGAGGGCTGATTTATATATAGGGATACATGGTTTACAAAACCCTAGTCGTTCAAAGAGAAAGAGGAAGAGAGATAAAGATGGAGTTTTTGGGGTGCTAATACACATCAATCCTTCAAGAAAAGCTTTCGTGTGAATACTGTAGAGCGTAGATCGCGAGAGCGGGATTAGTGGTGATTCAACAAGATTTGAAACTCCATTAATCCTCCATTAATGAAATCTTAAAACTTCTATAAGGTAAAGATTCTTACTACAAATTAAATTTCTATTTTTGCATGGATCCTGCGTAGGGTTTCGATTTTATTCCGGTTCTAATTTAATTTTACATCGTTTTCGTTGCGTTTATGTGTTCGAAACCCTTCAAATTTCATAGACAAAATCTAATTATTTTTAGTTTATTTTAAATTTTGAAGCCCGATTTAATATGATAATTTTCTTTTAACCCAGACAAATAATATATATGATTTTATTTTAGTTAGTCGAATTATATTTTAGTAAATTAACTTTTGACAATATAAATATAAATATCTATAATATCTATATAATAATTAAATTGTTTGTCATAGTAAATATTGTCATAGAAATTAATTAAATAAAAATTAAATTAGTAGAATAAGTTGACTTCAGTAATTAGAATAATATAGAAATCAATATAAATTAGAATTTAAATTTGTAGAAGACTTGACCATAATATCAAATATAATAACACAGAATTCAATATGAATTAGAATTTAATTTAATAGAGGAAATTGATTTTAATATCAATTATAATTAAAATGACCGACCGATTGACCGATTAAACTTTTAATGTTTCGTATATTATAATATAGTATAGATAGATAGATATAGAAGATAGATTTATATAGATTTTGTTTCTATATTTTTGATGTATGATCCACACTAGGGGTGTAAATGAGCCAAACTGTTTGTGAGGTACTCAAACTCGGCTCGTAAAAAAATCGAATTCGGCTCGAAAATAATCGAGCAGAGCTCTAGTTGTTAGAATTTTTAACTGAGCTGAACTCGAGTTTCAAATTACTCCGCTCGTAAGATTTGCGAAACTTATCGAGTCTCTATTATTTTTAATTTTTTTATTATAAATATTCTTTTTATATAAATATTTGATATTATATATATATTATTTATTTATTATCAAATCGAACTCAACTTGAACCGATCATATTTCGAGTTTTTATTAATATTTAGTTAAATTAATTCGAGTTTTCGAGCTGAACTGGAGCCTACAAAATTTTTTACGAGCCTAATTTCCAATTTGAAATTAAAGATTCGGTCAAGTTCAAGTGTGAACTATTTTAATGTGAGTCGGATATAATTAGGACGATCCATATCGATTGAGGTTTGTACAAGTCCACCTGGCCCGGCCCAATTCATTTAAAATTGCGCACACACAGTATAATAGTATCGAGCGTTTGAGGTTTTTGCTCCCACATATACTAAATTTTAGTTCTGCTGCTAAAGCTCTCAATTCTCTTCACTCTTTAGTTCTCAGGTACCTTTCCTTTCCATCTTTTTAATTGTATGTGTAGATTGTATCTATTGTCATTCTTGTATATAAAAAGATAAACTTTTATTTCATGGGTTAGAATGATCTTTGAGATTGTTTATTTGTTTCATTTATTTACTGTTTTTATGTTTGATTGATGATGGGTTTGGAAATTCAATGGTGCCCTTTTGTTTATTTTGTTGTAAAGAGATGTTTGGGACTGATTAAAGGATAGAATTTGATCAGTGATGTTATTGTTTATATGAAATTATTTGTTTTTTGGTTTAGGGTAATTTTTGAATTCATTGCTTGGTTTAGTTAATTTTATGTTTCACGTTTAAGGTGATGATGGGTTTCGAAAGTGATTGAATTTTGTTGGTTTGTTTTGTTGTAAAGAAGCTTTTGGGACCAGCAATTTTTTTTATATGTTGTTAAGTGTTTGATGAAATTTTTTATGAGAATTATTTGCTATGTTATTGTTGAACCCTTGGGGTGAATTTTTTTGGTCCGAATGACTGAATTAACAATGGTGACGGAGATATGTCTTAAAGCAATACGGGGAGATACTAATGAAATGGGTTGGAATTGGATGGGAATACTGCTGATTTGACTTTTATGTAAGCCCAGCCAGGAATCATGTTGTTGCATTTTTTACTTAAGAGGATTAAGTGATACCTTTTCACGAGCCTTAACTTACTGGATTGTTTAGATGCTTTGTTGGTTTCCGTTTCATATTTCTGCTGATGGCACACTTTTTTTCTTCTTGTTGTTGTCGACTATAGAATTTTAATTACTCACACAAACATCCCTTCAGCAAGGCTTGAACCCTTGATCTCTGATTATTCAGAGCATATGTGTATCCATATGGATAAGCTTTCCAGTTTAACACTCTGTGATAGGACTTGTCTGTCTACAAACAACTTGATTTGTTTTTTGAATAATGTATAAATACCTGTTACAATGTCATATGTTTATGTGAAGTTTTGAATTAGTATCCCTTCTGAAATCTGAACTATTTCTTTGTTCTTTTTCTCTTGACATCTTCGGGTATCTGCTATTTCTTCGCAGTTAATCTTGTCTAGTTATCTATCAATTGAGGTCTCACCCCCTTGTCACAATAATTTTATGGTTAATTTTGTTGATGTATATAATTCAATGCAGTTGTGAACATTTCTGGCGAATGAGTATCGTCATGATAATATTGGTGAAAGTTTTGAAAATCTGATGAAGAAAACAATTACTTTATGTTAAAAAAAACACACTACAATCTCTAGTGGAAAATTTTGTCACTTTTTAATGGAATGTGCTTATGTGTCACACCACGCATTGCGCTTACCGCTCTCGTGTGTGATGCACTTTGATCTCGCTTCGTGCAGAGGCGGATGCCTAAACGCATTTGTAACGAATATTATACTACCTAGTGGATAGTTTCTTGTACTATATTGTATGCAGTGTACTTCTAATTACTCTGTAGAATACTAATTTCAAAATCTTTCAATTTGTTTTGTTGACTTGTATATAGATATGGTCTTTTTTATAAAAGAGATTGAGTTACAAAAATATCATATTTTTTCTCAATATAATAATACTACAGTATTCCCGTCACCTCAATTTCCTCCGGCTGAATGCCTGATCACGCAGGCACCCATATCATCCAAAAATTCCAGCGGACAGGCACCTGAATGTCCGCTTAGCGTCTTAAAAATCATGTTCCTTTTGTCCGTTTTTAATAAACAAAATACCCATATTTATGCAAAATAAGCACTAACAAGTTTATGTCGAAGTTGCTGCCCCAAATGAAAATATCGATTGTGGAGATATAGATTTGAAAATATGCTCGGCAATAATGCATATTAGATATTGTGAATTGAAATGCATGATATGATGTCATGAAGACTAACTATTTGAATAAAGTATGTAAATCATACTCATTGAATAGTTATGAGATATTTTGATAAGAAATGGGGAAGTTATTGGTACAATCTTTATAAATTAAGATATGTATGATTTTGGTTTTCTTTAAAAAGAGTAAAAATATTTTATGGTATATATTAAAATTCCTTAAACTACCTCAGTTTCGCTTTTTTGAAAGTGTTGTCAAGTTTCTAATAAATGAGTACATGCGTGTACTGTATATCATATCTGCAATGTTTATTAGTTCTCAATAAATAGCTGACACTCATTTAATGAATTGTTACGTCTATGTCTGTTATTGGAAGTTGAAACCTTTTTATCATGAAACAATTTTGGTATTCAGGGAGAGGTAAGAGACATGCTTCAGATCAAACTGCGAAGCAAGGGTGGTACCTCCACGGAAGGTGGTGTAGGGGTAAAGCCAACTGCAGGTGAGGCAGTCACAGTAGCATGCCCTGATCACCTTACAATTGCTGATCTCGCAGTTGCCAAGAGCCTTGGCTCAGTAACTGCTTCGCCCGTTGTCAAAATTGTGGGGCGTAAATCACGTCGTCAAATGGGAGAACGGGTTCATATCTGCGTTCGCTGTGATTTTCCGATTGCTATATATGGACGTCTGGTATGAGCAATAGCTGTTTACTTGAATTGATTGTCCTCTTTTCCAAACCCCTTTTGTACAAATTTCATGCCTTGTTTAGTTTCTTTATATAGACCTGAAGCATGCTCATTAATAAAGATACATCAGCACAGAATAACTAATCTGATATGGTAAATCCTTATGTTTGCATTGTTCTCATTTTTTTAAAATTTTTGTTTCAAGTGCAACTCCTTTTCCCTGATGAGTTACATTTTCTTTATAGTAAAACAACGCATAATAAGGAATGATAAATTGCTTTTCTGAAATGTAGTTGTCACTGTTTTTCCATATCAATCGATTCAAAACCTATTGTTATTATATGAATGAATGATAATTTTGGTAATGTTATTTTTGAACAGTCCCATATTGATAGCAGCAACTATATAGAGAAGTAGCAAAAGTATTTATCTAAATATAACCAAAATTACTTGCATCCTATACAAACCACGTCACCAGCAGTAAGAATACAATTTAATGTCTATTTGGTCGATTTTTTTGGGATCAAGAACAGTTTTTATACATTTTCCTCCCCATCCCCTCCTTACACTTTGTCTGGATTATGTTCTGATGTCTTGATGCTGTTATTTGTGTATATATATAAGAAAGTTCTTCTTTATCTGATTCCCAGGCCACTTTGTTTAGATCCAAGGTCACTGCAGCTTATCATTCTGCTCAATTATGTGCTACATGTAGATTTAATTTTCTTTTTTGTAAAAGAAATTCCTGTAAAACCACCTTAGGCCCCGAAAGATTATGAGAACAAGAAATAAAAGTAAAAGCAGATTTGCACAATTTTAATGTAATCACCTCATCCCAACTTACGTTCTCTTTTCTTATTTGGATCTTTTTTAGAGATATAAGACAATATAGATTGTGAAATTCATAACTTGAAGAAGCAACAATAAATCTGACAACTTGAACATTTTGGTCTGAGTTTGAATAATTTATATTTAATAACTATGAACAGTAGGATCTGTTCATTTTCTTTCACTTACAAGTTTATGCACTTGCAGAGCCCTTGTGACCATGCTTTCTGTCTGGATTGTGCAAGAAATGATTCAGTTTGCTCTCTGTAAGGATTCATCACCTATTGATGTTCTATTAAATGCATCATGTTGTTATTTCCCTCGGTTTTATTGGATTAAGGACATGAAACACTTGTATTTATTATTTATGAAAGTAAAATTAAAATTTCTAAAAAAGAATTTGGATAGCATGGATGCTTTTTCTGTTAAACCACTTCTCTTTTTTGTTATATCATTTTTTAGGAAAATACTGACTTGAGTTTATGGTTCTTTTGTGTTGTCGGCAGTTGTGAAGAACGCATTCAGAAGATTCAGACAATTAAAATGGGTGAAGGGATTTTGATATGTGCTGCTCCTCAATGTTTCAAGTCTTTCCTTAAAAAAGATGAATTTGAATCACATGTTCGTAGGAACCACGGTGACCTTCTTAGTCCAGAGACAATGAAAGAAGAAGGATATGAGTCCGAGGCTGCCAGTGCTAGGAAACCGGCGACTTCAGAATCAACTGTTCAAGCACCACCAAAGTCAGTGTTATCTCCTAGCGCAAGCTCTCATCAGCTGCACGATCCTGAAGACAGATCTCGTAATCATCAGCCTAGGGATCAATATGCATGTATCCAGCCAAAGCTTGAACCACCATTTTCAGGACCAACTCCAAATCTTGTAGCAGATGCAGTTGCTGACAACAGCAACCCTCAAGGCTTTGATAGGGCTGACGCTCGTAACCTACAGGGTAGGCATCAGCAAGAATCTGGGCAGTTTCAGGACTCACAGCTTGTTCCCAATGATAATTCCTTCCCAGGTTATGCTATGCAGTTCCACCAGCATCCTACTAATGCAATGCCAGTTAACCCAAGTCTAGTTCAGAATCCCTCACAGTTCATTTATCCTCAGTTTGGACAGGATGGAAATCCGTATTATGGTTCACACTTTCAGCCAAGACAAGATTCAGCACCAGAAGGCGAACGGCCAGGATCAGTGTCAGGTTATCCACCTCGTCCAGCCGGAGGACCTGTTAACTTCTCAGGGAGCTATCCACAGCCATGGGGTGTAGGACCAGCTGGCGGGTTTTTTGATCCTTCCCTCGTGGGTAGGGGAAACATGGATGCTTTTAAGACTCTTTCAATGTCAGACTCTCATGGAAGAGTTGCAGTTTTTCAAGGCAGTTTTGAACAGAACCAAACTCCAAACCTTGTTTTCCATCCTGCAGCCAACCAAGACGGGGAACAATTGTCAGGCCAAAATGCAATCGAAGCCAGAGATGGTATGTGTATGTTGGCATCACAGTCGCTCCCACCACCACCTGCTTCACACCCACCACACTCGTCACACCGCAACCGTAGTCATTTCTTCCATGGTGGTACAAGTCATGATGCACAGGCCCCCGGGTGGCAGCCTGAGCAGCGTGACAGCTTCGGAGGTGCTCAAGAGTAGTGGGTCTGCTTATGCTTTTCTAAGTCTCTTATGTACTCTTCTTTTAAAGCTATTGGAACTTTGCTTAAGTCTCAGGGTGCATATTGCTAAAACTTAGAACTATATTATCATATGCATAAACTATGTTGTCAAAATCATGCGTACTTGGTCACCAAAATTGCTCTCCCAAACAATTTTGAATTCTGGGGTTTTTAAAAAAAAACTGTGCTGTTTCCTTTATTTTTTTCAACTGTCTTTTGTGTGATGCATTTTTATTGCATTTGCTTGGATGATCCAGAAATTAGGTAATTAAAGGTGGGAAAATGAAGACACTGTTTAGTGTTCATGATCACCATTTTGTTCCCTTGTTCCGTTTTCCCAAGTGATCCACAATTTTACAAGTGAATGAATTTTATATAATGTTCGGTAGCATATTTTCATTGATTTGCACTTCTTTTCTTTTACCTTTTGACCTTGAGTTCTACTGATACAGTTGATCCTATTCTCTCCCTCAGTCTCAACGGGTTGTCTAATGCATATTTAGAGAATCTCCGATAGTGCAAAATTTTTAGCTAAATTATCTATGTGAAATTTATGTGGCACCTAAGTGGCAATATTTAGAGAATATTTAGAGATTATGTAAAATTTCAAGCACTCCAACCATAGTTGCTCTTAGCAAAAATATAGATAATCAAATTTGGTTGGTTATATTTGTCGAACCACTAAATCCCTCAAATATAATTTTTCTATCATATTATACATAATATCATTGAAGTGTTTCCCCTTCCATTTGGGTAAAATTTTACATAATTCTTGATTTATCATATTTTAGCTAACAGTTCTTCTAATTATCATTAAAGATACTCTTAGGGGTATTTATAGTAGACCTAGCATTTCATGTTTTTAGGAAAATTATACAATAATACCTGTATTTTATCCAATTGATGCAACATAATTCCAGTTTTTTCTTGTCTGTAATTGTCAGTGTCTCGAAATGCATAGTTACGCTACGTAAAAGCATATATATTTTGAGAAATTTGAAATATTATGTTGGTACATTGTAATAATTTAGATTTGGTTTAGCCGTAGCTTGATACTTTAGAAATAAGCTAAGGATCAAGTATATCTTGAGATGGCAACTTCAAGTCTATCCAGCTTTTTGTGGTTGTGCCAAGTTATGTATTATATATATTTATATATTTACTTAATCGCATGTGGTCTATTCTAGATGGACCGGAAGTGAACTATACTATTACTTTATAGTTTATATTGGGGATGAAAGAATTGAGGGGGAGGAAAACTTTCAACAAATATTATTACTTTTTAAATTTTAAATAAGATACCTTATATTTTAACATTTACCATGAAACATTATGAAATGTAGAAATTTTGAAAATAGTCCTAGTGTGTACAAACTCAGAATCATGAATTGGCACAGCTTGAAAAAGATATAGAGCAAAGGCACCCCTGGGAATTTCACTAAACAAAATATGAAACAACATGTCATCTTATATTACTGTTAAAAAAGTTTTTTTTCAACACCCAGCTGAAGGAAGGTATTATGCCCAAAAATTGGTATAAATATTATTCAGGTCAAAATCAGATAGAATGGTCAAATTTGAGATATTTATACCTAAATATAAGGAAAGGGGAATCTGTTAATAGAAAGAAGGAAGGCGCGCCCTATGAATATGGGATGATGGCGCGCCCTTGTGGTTGAAAGAGAAGAATGAGTTGTCAAGTTAATTGCTTGGAGACCTGGTGAGTTGCTTTCCTAACGAGATCTAGGCGCACCCTAGTGAGAGAGAGGGGCGCGTCCTGTTGATGAGAAAGATGCTTGTTACATTATGTTTAAGAAGATCCTTTGCTAATAGAAGGCCTTAGGGCGCGCCCTAAGATAGTAAGGATGAGTTGGTGAGATATTAGCTCGGCTATTTGGATGGTTTTTCTGGAGGATTTAAGGAAGATGGAGATAATTATTACTAACGTATTTGCTGCAGGTACTCTATTGAAGAACTCCTTCCTTGTTGGTGAGACTGCGTAGTCGTATGAACAGTTACATGATAACTCAACACGATAACAACACTAGAACATGACAGGTTAATAATACTACGTTTACACAAGAAATCATGAAGAATGAAGACAAGACAAATACAAAGAATAAGAAGATTAGAAGAAGGCCTTAAGTCTGTCTACGGGTCACTGAAAGAAATTCATTAATATGATCATGCCTCAGTGAAAAATAAAGGTTAAAGACTTTCAAGGTTTCAGAAATGTTGAAGATTCAGTGTATAAGTGCTACAAGAAGATTTCAGTGTATTGATATTGATTGAAGATAGACAGTGTTCAAAGCATAGGAATCTGAAGAATTGAAGACAAGGTATAGACATAGGTTATTGAAGACGTTGTCTAAAGTACCATAAAGGATTCCAGTGAAAGTACAGTTGTTTATTGACAGTCAGTGTCTGAAGCGATAAAGTTGTTGCAAGCTTAACAATTTAATCAAGGCCATAATACGAAAACCTGAATCGGGGTTAGTTGTCTGTGAACTAGACCAGTTGCACTAGGCGTCAACAGCTCGTGAAAGGAATCTGGGTATTATTTTTAGAAGAATTGTTAAGTTGAGGAACGTACTTGGATTGAACGTTTATTTGTTAAAGTACGAGAAGAGGTGCGCGGGGTATAAAGCTAAACATCTCAGGGGACTGGCGAAACTCAAAATTTAATTGGTAAATTAAATAAATTTATTTAGTGGACTTTAATATAATTTATTTAATAAACTTAAAATGATTTATTATATAAACTTTAAATAAGTTTATTTTATAAATCTAAATTAGTTTATTTATACAAGTTATATTTAAGTTTATTTTATAAATTAATTTAGTTACAATTTAAACTTAAAAAGAAAAAAGAAATAAAGATAAAAAAAGAAATAAAAACAAAAACAAAAAGAAAAAGAAAAGAAAAAGAAAAAGAAAAAGAAAAGAAAAAGAGAAAAGAGAAAAATAAAAAATATAAATAAAAAGAAAACAAGCAGGCGATTGTTTTTTGAGTACTAATACTAGTACTTGTTTGGTTAGTACAACTGTTGTACAAGTATACCAAGAGGTCGCCACAGGTTTCCCCCTCCCCTTGGTCGCCATAGGCCACTTACTTTAAATTAGTTAAGTTTAGTTTAAGTACATTTAATGTACTAGTAGTATACTGGCCACCATATAAATAAACTAAGCATCCTGTATCTCTTGATCGCCATAAAACAGATACTTGTCGCCACAGAATTCTCAGCCACTACTTTATTGTACGTTCAATTTATTTGTGTGGTTAAAATTGAGCCACACATTTGAATTGAATAAAAGACTACACTTTGCAGCAGAAGCATTCAAGCTATTTGTAACGCCCCCAAATCCGGGGTCAGAGGATTTGGTCGTCACGATGAAACCTCAATCCAAATCAACCTGATTAATCAATAAATAAATGCCAGCGGAAGATATTTATCATAAATGACCCCAAACTAATCCAAGATCTTTTAAGGTTACAGTTCTAGAAACAAGATATCTAAATTCCACAAATAAATTTTCTCACTCTTTTAAAACTCTTTTCAATAAATTCCAATTCAAAACTAACCTGTTAGTATAACTTCGAAAAGAAGTATACTAGGCCCAACTATAAAATACACAACTATAATATAATATAATATATATAACTTTATACAATAAAACTTACACTAGTTCGCAAACCCTGGACCCATCACCTTCCAAAAACTTCTTCTTTGCTTCCTTGAATTACGCAGCTAAACAACGCAAGCTAATCCTCACTGGAGGTTAAATTTGAAAATAGGCAAGTATGAGCGGAAGAAATGCTTAGCAAGATCATTATAGCGAATATAGGGTCGTTTCGATATAAAACCGACATCTGCATTAGAGCAGAACATTTGAAATCATAATTGTTGAATCATAAAATTTTAGTTGAGGAACCCCAGAATTGATTCCTTAATTGTATTCAAATCCATTCTGATATTTTTGAGCGAAATGCTTCAGCAATATTTTGAATCTTGACGAGAATAAAACTCGTAAAACAGTGTTTACGGAAATATCGTAAACCACAATAACATGAAACAATGATTATGGATTGAATCAAAACTGAACTCTTGAAATTAATACTTATTTTGCTGTCATATCAAATTTGATATCAATACGAACTTTGATGCTCACAACATTCCATACTGAGGTCAACATCAATCATGTATACTAATACCACCTTTGATATTTAACAACAACATAAGTATCAACATAAATCAAAATCTGAATAAAAACTGCATTTTACCATTATTCCAAAACAGAAACAGTTGATAAATCATTTATTCTATGAATATCAAAAATGATATGATAATTTAGATTGGGACCATTCTCCGACGGACGTACTATCACATGCTGATCAGCCCGTGTGATAGCACTAAGTCATGATTCGTAGAAACATGACCCCAAAAATACGAGTACTCAAACATAAGGCAATATACCTGGCTGTGGAAAAAATTGCGTCATAATATTCCATATGACACTTAGAAATAGCCCTCCGCTGGACCGTCCGTCCCGGTCACTTACGCAACTATGATCCAATCTTAAAACCTTTTATTGAGAGGGGTCATAATAATCGACACCCGAAATAATTTTATTCCCCCATTTACTTGGGTAGGAATATTCGCAACCAAATCATCTTTCTCAAAATCCAAAACATTTGTAAATCCAGTAATTTGATAAGTAAAATCACTTAGCTATTCTGAACATAGAATAGCATAAGAGTACTTGCATAAACAGAATCATTTAATTCAGCGATATGTAAAACATTTATCTATTCCGAACTGAGAATAGGAAAGCAATACTTGCATTAGAAGATTTAAAGTAAATATCACTTGAACAATAAGTGATAATAGGGATACCTGCCTTTGGGTTTTTAGCAGTTAGTCACACTCGTAGAAACACATCTATTCTGAAATTCTGTCTCAAAATATCACCGTCTTTATTCTACTAATCCTTTAGTTTGTTGCTCATGCAGTGCTGCAACCCAATATTCCATACTATTCAACTCCAGCCTTCAGCCATTCCATCTGGTTCTGATCGTCTTGAAAGACTCGTATCTATAATTAGAAGATCACACTTTAATCGTCTAATCGATAATTATTCGACGAACTGCGCGTCAAAATCCTAATGTCTACCCATACGATAGCCCGCACATAAAGAAGAAAGACAAGCACAGGACTCTTGATCCACATACACACATAATTCACATAGCACATAAGCACATAACTCATGTATCACAGAATTCATATCACATATGACTCGGTTCATCAAAAGGTTCGACTCGGTATGTTTAAAACTGAAATCGGGTCAAAAATATGATTTATTGAGGGTTAAATATCAAATAGGTCATTTACTGCGTCCAGATGTATCAAGTGAGTCACTGATTACAAAACTGACTCAAATGAGTCACTCATTTCAAAATTTATATCAAAAATATCACTCTATCGTTAGTCAAAATTCTTAAAAATATTATATATTGAGTTTCACACATTTTTTATGAATGATATTACATCCAAATGAAAGATTCTGAGTTCTAGTATTTTAGATAATATTTTTTTAAATTTTTAATAATTTATCTACTATTTATTTTTATTTAAATAAAATAAAACAATCAAAAAATTAAAAATAAATAGTTGATAAAATTTTAAAAATCTAACAATATTATCTAAAATAGTAGAACTCAGAATCTTTCATTTGGATGTAATATCATTCATAAAATATGTGCGAAACTCAATATATAATACTTTTAAGAATTTTGACTAACGATAGAGTGATATTTTTGATATAAATTTTTAAATGAGTGACTCATTTGAGTCCGTTTTGTAATCAGTGACTCACTTGATACATTTGGACGTAGTAAATGACCTATTTGATATTTAACCCGATTTAGGGTTAAATATCAAATAGGTCATTTACTGCGTCCAGATGTATCAAGTGAGTCACTGATTACAAAACTGACTCAAATGAGTCACTCATTTCAAAATTTATATCAAAAATATCACTCTATCGTTAGTCAAAATTCTTAAAAATATTATATATTGAGTTTCACACATTTTTTATGAATGATATTACATCCAAATGAAAGATTCTGAGTTCTAGTATTTTAGATAATATTTTTTTTAATTTTTAATAATTTATCTACTATTTATTTTTATTTAAATAAAATAAAACAATCAAAAAATTAAAAATAAATAGTTGATAAAATTTTAAAAATCTAAAAATATTATCTAAAATAGTAGAACTCATAATCTTTTATTTGGATGTAATATCATTCATAAAATATGTGCGAAACTCAATATATAATACTTTTAAGAATTTCGACTAACGATAGAGTGATATTTTTGATATAAATTTTTAAATGAGTGACTCATTTGAGTCCGTTTTGTAATCAGTGACTCACTTGATACATTTGGACGTAGTAAATGACCTATTTGATATTTAACCCGATTTATTGATCAATAATTGACTCAGAATGACTTGTAAAACAAGCGACCTTTCGAAACAAAAGGATTTGGGTCTAGAAAGTATTTTTATTGAAAGCGGAATATTTTTCTAGAGTCTAGAGGCGTTCATTTCGTATTAAACGGACGAACAGTTTATTTATTATGAATTTTTGAACATTTTCGAAATTAAAACGGGTCTCCGAATCATTTAATAATTAAATACTAGGGCTCGAACACCCGAAATAATTTTATAAGAATTATCGAGCCTGAAAAATAATTTAAAATAATATTTTAAAGCTGGAAACTATTTTTCGGAATTTTTAAATCTAAATAAATAATGAAATCTAATTAAGTAATCAATTAAAATTAATTAATAACTAATAAATTAATTAATCAATTAATATTTAAATTAATTGACTAATTAAATAATTAATTATCAACTAAAATTAATTAATTAAATAATTTGGATTTATTTTTGAATTAAAAATAAATTTCAGAATAATAAGTAATGAATTTTGGAATTAAAAATAAGATTTTTGGATTATTTTTAAAATAAAACTGCACAAACATTTTTCAGGGTAGGAAATTGAGGAAAAATGGATCAAAGTTGGGTAACTTTCCGGGTCAAAAACCGGGTCGACGAAGAACATGTCGACCCGCCGGACTTTCCTCCAGAAACCGGCGAACAACCGGTTTTCCGGCCAGTTCCGATCGGAGCTCAAACGTAACCTTTCTCAGTAATTCTCAATCGAGATTAGTTTCTCGTGATCTCAGGACTCCCAAAACACCAACCAAAATCACAAACAACGACCACCGTGATTTCTCCGGTGAAATCGAAAGAAAACCACGAAAATTGCCGAAACCCGAACTCAGCCAACCGTGAACTTAACTCGATGATTTTGGGTGCAAAATAACGCTCAAATATTGTGCAATCTAAACCCCATGCTCAAACAAATCCATGTATAACCGATTAAAAGTTCCCAAATTTAATCAAAAACATTCAAAGTTCTAAAAACCTAATTTCATGAATTCAAGAATCAAACACCCTTTTCTATATGATATTGAACTCTATTTTTGAAGTATAATATATGAAATTGACCAGAAAAATATGCTCTACAACATGGAATCATCAAAACACTCAGATAATCACGTCTGTAAAAATTCATATTTTAATCCCTAAATAATTCGAATTAAAATAATTAAATAAGAAAAATACCTTGATTTCTGGGTAAAAAATGATGATTGATTTAGAAAGAAGATTTCGAGAGTTTCATTTTGATATGCTACACGCCCGAATCGGAGTTCGATAACGCCTTCGTTTGTGCGTTAGATTCTCAGGAACGTATCGGTTTCTAGGGTTTTTCTCTGTATTTACTATACTTTTTTTCTGGTTGCAAATGAATAAACGAAATAAATGAAATAAGAAATATGCTATTTATATTTACGGAATATTGGTTCGTTTTGGATCATTTTGGATCGATAAATTAGTTGCTTAGCCACTAAGTAACTACAAAACGATCCAAAAATAGATTACTTAGCCGCTAAGTAACTATAAAAACAATACAATTTCATATCAGATTTGGATAATTATCAAAACCGAGCTTTTTCATAAAACACCATATACAAAAATAATGTAACAATATCCCGTCTCTCGAGAATACGGGTTTTGTTGATTTATCGAAATGGTTATCGTACCGAAAATCTTGCGCCGGGCCGCGCACGGGTCAAACCGTAATCCGGATCGAAAAAGTTAAAATATGAAAAATGTCCGGAATTACGAGATTAGGTTAGGAAGGAGTTTTCGGAAAAGTTTCGAGTTGTAAAAACGTATAAATGGTTGCAGTTGGACGATTCCCGGCTTTATAAAATAATTTTGGTAATTATTCAGAAAATGATTAATAATTCATAAATCATTATAAAATCACCTAACAGTCCAAAAATTACCAGAAAAAATACCTTAATTATCTATATTTTATTCTGGACATATAAAAATTAACACACTCAAAGAATATCATATATAAAAATCCAAACATCAATTCCAATTATCATATAATTCACTAAAATTCACATAAAATCACATAAATAATTCCAAATAATTATAATAATAATATTTAAAAATATGGGATATTACACTGTTGGATTAATTAATGTTCATCTTCTCTCCCAAGAGAGGTGAAAAAATAGCAGCAAAGATTTTCAGAGAAGTTCAAGCTTTTTGTATATCCGTTTAACTTCACATCGGAGTAACGTTATAATGCCCGATTTAATTATTGTATATTCTTAGGGGCATTAAAATCGTTACCCGGTAATTAAATCCTAGTACAAACAAAAGCTAGATCATTTTATAGGATTTGATTTGTAAATATTTGTAGTAGTTGGAAACTTTGTTGTTCTTAGATTGTAGCCGGTTAATTTATTTACCGCAGTATAGCAACACCCCTCGCGGATTTATATATGAATATATACTTCCCCGAATATATTGTGTTCCTCGTTCTATTGTTCCAAACACTCTTTATCTCAAGAACACGAAACCACTAACCGAGCACTAAATCTATATCCGCTAAAGATTCGAAAGAATTTTTAATTTTAGTGATTACAACCCCCATTCTACAATAATTCGGGACATAACAATTGGTATCAGAGCTGACAAATTGATACACAAATCAGGATCCTCAAAAATAATTTATTTTATTAATTTTTCATTTAAATAACTTTATTTGGTAAATTTGATTTAGAAAATTTATTTTATAAATTTATTTTAAATTAGTTTATTATGAACTTAATTTAAATAAATTTATTTTATAAATTTAAATAAATTAATTTACTATTAAATTTTTGTAAATAAAAGTTTTTAATTTAAATTTATTTTTATTTCTTTCGGGTGTATTTTTTTTCTCAGTTTTTCAGAATTATTTTTGCTACCAATTTTGTCTCGGCAATAAGCTTTTAGTATGAATTTAGCTGCCATATTGATTAATTGAGGCTGCCATTTCCTATTGTTTTAGCTGCAAATTAGGTGACATTTACTTTGGTTCATCAACAAAGTAAACAAATGAAGTTCGTGTACCTGACCAATTCATTATTATTAGCGAACATACAGTCACTTGCGGGAGGCTTACACGCGCGCAGCGGTTCCTGGCAGGCCACACGCGAAAAGTTGAATATTTGTGATTCTGAAACACACGCGCCTGCAGCTTCGCATGCGTTGGACAGTAACGCGCCGAATAAAATGGAAGAAACCTAGGGTGATTTGTTATGCACGCACGGGAACTCGGCTATGATAATTTGGTAGCTACAGAAAATATACTCCTCACATATAGTCGCCTTAGAGACAATTTGATGAGGAGTACACCCTGTACCTCCTTCCTGATCGCCACAGAGGGTGAGATTAAATAATTCTAAGGCAGACTCTAAGTTGCGACCTGTGCTTTCCTGTAGAAGACCGATCCGATTTTTTTTATTACCTTGGTCGCCAGTAAGCCTATATACAGTCGCAAGTTAGCACTTAAACAATTTTTTGGCCACAATTTTTATTTTTGATTTATTTCTTTTTCCATAAAATTTAAAATTCTTAAATTTAATTTTTTCTTAAATAATAATTTATATTTTATTTAATTTTTAAGAAAATTCGAAACTCTTGAAAATTAGATTTTACGTAAATATTTATTTTTGATTAATTTATTTTCTAAGAAAATTAAAAATATTGGAAATTTAAATTTCTCTTAAATATTAAATTAAGGGTAATCAGGGATTGGTAGACTCAGGATTCCTCCGGGCTTTTAAAGTGGATTTTAATCTTTTGAAGAAAACGAAGACCATGTGCTATTCAGACGAAAAATTCCCAATCACGGAAATTATAAAAAATGGGTTTCTTACTCCAATGAAACTTATTTCAAGACCTACAGACGAAAATTGTGGATCTTCCTCAAAGGCTTACTCCATAGGATACCACTGGGTTTTCAAACGCAGGTATTGAATGAAATTTCTTCGGGTTTCTCGGAGATTTTAAGACAACTCTATGATTCCTGATTATACAGTCACACAGTGGTTTGTACCCATGCTATATTTATCTGGGAATCAATGAGATCATACATGCAGGAATTGTGGAGGTCAGAGAGAATAGTGGGGACAAATAAACATCTCAGTCACAGGTAGTAAAGTTGGAACCTCGGGACAAAATGTAAGAGTTACTGATAGCTGAATCGGAAGAAGCTCAGGTAGAAGTACTTGAGGGACTGGACGTCAGGGTAGTGTTTCACTTGTCAGGGAAGTTTAGTCGCATCAGATTCACAAGGAGTACATAAGCTATATCCAAGGATCAAGCCCATCTATTCCGACGCAGAGATTCTTACAGATTCAGTTCAAGGGGTGATTACAGACTGAGGTTAGAACATATTTTGATAGCTACAGGTTTGACAAGCAATATGTGTCAAGTAACTATCAGGGGTTTTGCTAGAACAGAACAAGAAGCTTGATAAACAAGGATGGGTAGGGATTCAGTTGAGGAGCTGAGACAAAGGAGGAATGTTTTCTTAGGGAAGCAGCCAGTCAAAACTTATAGTGCACGGGAAATATTTTGGATGGATCAGATGACGAGAATCATGAATATCTTGCTTTCACAGCAATCTCTGAAGATGGTCCAACTCACATATCTCAGGTTTCAAATTTTTGAACCACTGCAATATTTTACTCTCAACATTCAATGCATGATAAGATCATAGTGTTTAAATGTTTAACGCTCGCACAAGCATGATAGCATCATACATAGATAATGCTATACTAGTTCACTAAATTATTTTCTGGTAACTACGATTGATGTTTAACTTGTGCATGTTACATTAGATGATATTAAATAATTATTTAAATATTTATTTAGCATGATTAATTGCTTTAGTGAGATATATGTTTTCCAGCATATAAGACCTTTGTTTATGCTTATCTCCTGTGTCCTATTACAATGTTTATTCATTTGATATGAATTGTTTGTTAAGATGTATTAGTTTATAATTGGATTGAGATAGCTAGATGAGATTCTTCAACATGATTGGACTAGATAGAATTAGTGATTTATTTGTTAATTCTGTTTGTTCCATATCATGCATGTCTTGTTTAATTCTTATGTGTAATGTTTCTGAATGAATGCCATGTATTCTTGATACAATGCTTGCTTAATAATAGTAAAGCATGTTTAGGATTACAATAGGGCAAAGACTGCTAGTCCTCCTTATGTAAGGTTGGAACCATTTTTCCCTAGCCTAGAGACAGATTTGTCAAGGGTATCAAAATGGAGAAAATGGCCAGTCAAAGATAAGAATTAGCATGATAAGGTTGCATCTATTGTTATATCTGATTATAATAATATCTCTAATCCATCTGGACCCAAACTGATAAGTTGGGTACCAAGAACTGTTAATCCATTTGTGAGTGCATGACATAACAGGTTAATTGATTCATATATATTCTTGGTAATTCATACTCAAGGCATATGATCAAAGAAAGAGCCTCACAATCAAATGTGATTGACATAAGCTATTCCGTCAGAAATCTTTAGAGATGACATCAAAGGTTTTCATCACGGGACAAGCTATACAGAAAAGGGATGTCATCATGAACTCAACAATTGTTATCACTGATAATAACTAATCATTGGTGTCACTGATAACAATTGAAGCAACTTCCTTGCTGGAGAATCAAGGCACAAATCCTCTTATTGGACAGTTCTGCATCAAAGGACAAAATGTCAATTCAAAGAAGGATTAGTGTCTCATCTGAAGCAGGAAGGTTGAGAAGCTTGCTCTTCTTAGAGTAAGGAAATGAAATGCTCGTGGCTAGACTGGAAACTCTGAAAAGGTGAAGTCAATGGTTTCTACTGTAAAGCTTCATCTGACAAAAGTTTAGCTATGACATTGGAATCTCTCACCCTTGAACATCATCTCAAGGAACTCTTTTGTGAAAATGGGTTAGTGAGAGGACTGCCTCATCTGGAATTCAGAAGGATGACAAATGTGAGGCATGTCAGGAAGAGAAGTCAAAGACAACATCACATCAAAGTTAAGATATACCTTAGTGATGATTGATGACTACTCTTAATATAAAGTTGTTGTTCGTGCGTTCTCAAGAAAAGACATCATAGATAGTGATTGATCATATCAGGAGATCAAACTGGAAGCAACTGTAAAAGAAATGATCTTGTGGTCAGATAATAGGACTGAATTAAGAAGTAGTTCTGATTAATATCTGTAATATCAAGAACTTTCTAAGACATATTCAGCACTAGGAGCTCCGTGTCATAATGGAGTGGTACGAAGGAAGAACCGGAACTTGATTAAAGCTACAAGGGAAATATCAAGCTAATCAAGACTTTCTAAATACTAAAGGGTTGGAGCAGTCAAAATAGTTTGAATCAAGTAAGATCAAGCCTTGATCAGGATGTATACATGAAGACCACTAATGAGTTAATGGCCAACAGAAGCAAACACTGGATAACCTGAAAGTGTTTGGAGAGATTATTCTACAGAACAAACAATGAAATGTTTTCAGTTGTTTGAAGATCTTGGCATTTGCAGCTAAGACTAGTTAGGATATTTTTCATGGCTACTTAGTGGAGTCTACAACCTACAGGGCATTTGTGGTTGATCAACAGAAGGTGATAGATAGTCTAAGTGCACAGTTTAACAACTCCATGCTCCAAGTTGTTAAAGGAGAAATTAATGGTATTGATGATTCATATCCAAGTAGTGGAATGGCAGTGTATAACACAACTCATTATTTCAATGAAGCTAGTCAGCAAGGGTAAGGATTTTCAGGAAATCCCAGCAACAGCTTTGGGGGAGCACAAGAAGGATCAACTAGTCAGACACAACACCACATTGAAATTCAGAGGACACAACAAGAACATATCTACTGAGACAAAAGGTTTGATGTCAAGTCTATTCCCAGAGTCTAGTTCTTAAGTGATCCAGATGGTGGAGTAATGATTAAAAGGGCTACTATATGCGAATGATGATTTCTCTAGTTTTCTATCTGAAGAAGAAACTATGAAAGTTACTGAAGCTCTGATAGAACCGGATTAATTGGGTGATTGCAAAGCAAGATAAACTCAATCAGTCATCAATCAGATTGCAGGGAAGCTGGTATCCAAACTAAATGACAATATTGTAATTGGTGCATGGATAACCAGATATCAAACTGGATGATAATGGCATTGTTACGAGGGACAAGGTCAAACTGGATGCTAGGTTATTCTCAGGAAGCAGTATCTAACAGATAGCACCAGTGACGAGACTTGAGGATATTACGACATATCAGGCACCTGATGCACATTACCCTTGGAATTGGACTCTAGTAGATGTGTACAAGTGTAATCCTGGTTGGTGAGTCAAAAGAAGTAGTCAATGCACAATAGTTCATGGACTTTGCAGTTGCAGATCTATTGGACTCTGTATATCTCTTCTTCACAAGCTCACTTCAGGTTTGTAACACCCCCATATCCGGGGCCGGGGATTTGGGTTGTCACGAGTTCCATTTCCCTTATCAATACTTAATCTTAACAGTCAACCAACTACTGCGTACTGTGACCCCACAATACATACACACACACCACAAGTTATAGTCTCAGAGATGAATACCAAAAATAACACAAGTCATTTTATTCTACAATTATAAGTCATTACACCTCAAAAGGGTTTCTGAATAAATTTACATATTCCTCGCCATTATTAGAATTCATAAATATACATAAGTCTGGTACATCAAAAGTTGAAAGCCTAGCCTATTGGTAGATCCTACCTCAGCTACAACGGCATCAACGCCTACAGGAAACTGCGGAACGTTTCCTATCCGCTCGCGAATTGGGAGCTTGATCCTGTTCATCTTGTCTATCTGTTGTTGTGTGATGAAAGAAGAAAGCAAGGGTGAGAACAAGCCCACCGAAATAATATGTATAATAATTAACAATATATGAGCATTCTCATAGTACTCATGAAAGTCTTGGTCAAGAAGAAATGAACCAAGTTTGATATCTTAACGCGACCAAGTCGCAAAATATTCAGTATATAAGTATATATAATTTTCAAAATCTTAGAATCCTCTTCGATGCATAATATACATAGAGTTCCAGTTTATAACTGTATAAAAATATTATTGCAAGGTGATCTCATATATCTAACCTTGTCTCAATATTTTTCTGAAAATCTTTGTCATGCATAAGATAATCATTAACCAGATATAAGTTGAAAATGTGAAGTTACGAGATACTCCAATATACTTATATCTTTTCTGAATACTACTTGAACTACCACCGTTCAAGGTATAATCAGTTTCAAAAGTTCATCACATAGATGAGACTACAAGATAAGATTTGAATAGATTCAATCTTTGAAATATCATTCAAAAGAAATGAAGTTACGAGATACTTCATTAAGTCCTGATATATATATCCATATATCTCTCATACATTTCCTGAAAACCTCTATCATGTAAAGTATGATCAGAGTTGTAATACCCAATGAATTTGGAAAGAAAAAAACCTTGGCATAAACATGATATCTTGCTGATCAGGCAAAGATACCAATAAGTAACCTTTTCTACTAGTAGATGGATGAATCCCCCACCGGTCATCACCCTGGCCTCATTAGGACCTTGTGCTGGACCGCCACCCGGCCTCTTACGCGTTGATGGGCTGCCACCCAGCCACTTACAATTTGATAGAACGTACCCCGACCTGTCGCTTATGCCGACTCAATTAGATGGACTTACTTCCCGAACGTTGGGTAAGTAATCAATTCATTTATCAAAACAGCAACCTTGTTGCGAATATAAAATACACCACAGAGCCGGATCCCTCAGATTTTGAGCGAGTATTTAAATCCCCTTCGAAAGGAGGATCTTAAATATAAAAATGAGTTTTGGGATCCGCCCTAACTTTTAAAAATTATTTTGAAGACTCGAAAATATTTTTAAGAATGTTTGGAGTAATGCTGATTTAATAAAATAAATGAGTCCCAATATATTAGAAAATATCTGAATTTTATTATTTAAATAATATTCCCATAAAGAATAATCTTTATAAAAATAATTGAAGTAGAAGTTTTAAAACTCATATTTGAAATGAATATTAAACAACCAAAGATATACTTATACGAAGTACGATCTTTATTTGAATAATCGAAAATAAGTTTGATTATCGAAACATTATTCTTTAATAAAATAAAGAATATTATTTAGTAAATAAGCGGAGTCATAAGTCCTCGAATGAATATTCAAAATAATATTCATTAAATAGAATAAACGGAGTCATAAGTCCTCGAATGAATATTCAAAATAATATTCATTAAATAAAATAAACCGAGTCATAAGTCGTCGAATGAATATTCAAAATAATATTCATTAATAAAATAAAGTTATCGAATAAACCTTATTCGATTAATAGTTTCGAAAACTATATCTATATATATATATAAATATATATAATATACTCGGGAACATCGACTCCCGGTTTTAGAAAATGTTCGCCTTTGGGTCCCCTATACTAAGGGTATACGCAACTACTGCTTATCTTTAGCATATGTATTATGCAACTTACAAGCATTTGAATCAACAATTAGATATCCAGATTATGAAACAAACATGCATATATATACCATATCAGCATGCTCCAATATATCGCAAAATTTGCTAAAAACAATCATGCACTTATCACAAGATAATGCATATACATATATTTACATCACAACAACAATATAACGGGTAGAAAACTTGTCTGAGTGCTCCCGGATAGACTTAAGCTTAGAGTGGGTCCGATAACCTATGAACAACAACATAAGTCGGAATTAAATCCCGGTCGCTTAAGAAACTAGACTTTAACCAATTGAACCCTAACGTTCGCTTATGGTCACTCCTACGCTTAACGAATCACATAAGTCGTTCGAGTACCCTTGGCTCCACCATTTTTAATAAATTAAACATTAAGAATTTTAAGGCGATTCTTTCGCGAATACCCTAACAACTGCCTAGTCCACTTTACATAATTGTTTCATACTCCAATTAGTCATTTAAGGGCCTTAACCAAGGTTTCAAAGTAAGGCGAGGGGTAATGGTTCGTTCGCGAAACGCCGTTACTTAAAACGGTTGTTTCTCCTAAACCGTACATCGGATTCAAGCGAACCACATATCAAAACGAAGCTCGTAACATGAACTATCTAAAAATGGCAAAGGTTAGAATCTTTCAGCGAGTTCACGGGTCCTAAAGTTAAGAACAGAACAGTTAAGGAAAATTGGGTATTATGATGTTTATGTTTACGCGATTTTAGTTTAATTAACACTCTAAATTATCATCAATTCACTCACAACCACCAATACAACAATATTCAACCATCATACTACAAACTCAGTCCCCAACTCCATGTTTTTCCAATTTATCCAACCAATCAAAGACCCAATATTCAAAACCAATACAAATCCACCAAAACTACTTATAATCAAAGATCAAGCCTTAATACTAACAATGCTTCAATAAAACTTAATGGAATCATAAAATCAAATCTAGGGTTTGAAGTTGATACCTTCCTTGGTAGGTGTTAAGTTTCTAGGAAGCCTTAGGGAGCCTTAATCTAACCTCCTACAAGCTTGATCTTTCCAAAGAAATCAAGAACACAAAGTTAGGTTTTGAAGTTTCTAAAAGTCCGATTTAAAGAACTGTAAAAATGAGGGTCTTACCATGCTTATTTGGACGAGACTTGTGAACAAGAGTTGTAGGCCATCTCAATAAATTTCCAACGAGCTATAGAACACAACATTTGAGTGAGTATTGAAGGAGATATGGTAGTTTTAAGTTGCTGCTCTGGTTTTGGCCGAGAGCAAGGGGAGAAAAAGTGAAGTAAACATGTTTCTAGTTTGATTAAATGATTTGTGTGGTGTTTAGCTTGGTTACTTCCTTTTGTTGTTAATTAGATTGTTACCATGGTAAAAATTGTGTGGCTCACAATCAACCAACCAATCCCTCCATTTGTCATGCTTATGTCACCATGCCTATGTCATCTTTCTCATGTCATCCTCTTACACTTTTCTTCTTCTTGTTGGTGTGATGACATCATCATCCACTAACCTCTTTGATTAACCCCTAATTACTTGGCTAATGACCGTTTATCTGTTATACGGTTCACTTAACTTTTGTTCTCGTTTATCATTTGAGGGATCATACCTGGGATCTTATTACTTAGGTTCCCCTAAACCCTTCTCAATATTTTATATTCATTTTATGATCCTCTCTAAAAATCCTTGAATTTAAATCCTTTTTATCATGTTACCTTATACTCAATTCTTTCGGTATCTGGTGGATTTTCGGGAAAAATCAAAGTGTTCGGATTTGGATTCTGACGATCTTTACATACACTTATATACCATATAGAGTACTAATAAGACCTCAGAATATCAATAAAAGAACTGCTACATTGTGTGGCATGAAAAGTTTTCTTATTCAGCATAATCAGCAAAATCACTATTCATAAGGTTTACAAAAAGTCCAAATTTTTTTTTGGGGGTTATTACAAGGTTGGTATGAAAAGTATCTTACTCAATAAATCGTCAAGGACATGGTATGACACTCTAACTGAAGTTACAATTTAATGTGAACTAGTAGAGTGGTCATATTAATAACTCTCTGTATCACTAGGAACAAACATATTAAGTTATATGTGCAGTGATATCATGATAATGTTATATGTTGGTCTACTAACAAAAACTTAATCAGTGTAACTCAGGTAAAATGCCAAGACTATTTACCAACATAAACCACTAAAGCTTGATCAGTGTAACTCAGGTAAAATGACAAGCTATAGAGGTATGACAAGCACACTCTTTTACTCAAATGCTAATAGACAACATGTAATGTTCTCAAGATGCCAAAGTGCAAGGTTCCACGTGGATCTTAGAGAATCCAATCTTATAGCTATTAACAAGTTTATTAGATATCTTAAGGGACTATCAACTCTTGGAGTAAAGTACCCTAAAGATATTATGCTTAACATGTTTGGCAATATAGATACATATTATGCAGGTTGTAAGAAAGACAGGAGAAGCATCTCTGAAGCTGTCAACCTAAGGGACATGAGAAGCATCTCAGGAAGCTGCCAACTTCATGGAAGAAGATTGATTTCTTGTTATGATGAGAAATAACTTCAAATCCAACAACTCTGTGGAACACTCTATGACAAGGCACCTTGACATCATGTATCATTTCTTTCGAGAGCATGTCTTTTAGTCAAAGAGTCACTTACAGAAATATTTACTAAATCACTTGATAAAGTTAATTTTTCAAGACTGGTTTGTAAGTGTGGGATATCATTCATTGCATATTGTTAGGTCCCAATTTGTTTGTAGAAGGGGGGTTGAATGCAAACAATACCGTTTGATCGAATAAAATGCGGAATAAAAAGGTGAAACAAAATTCAAGTTAAATAAAACTTTTATTAAACTTGAAAGGTGTTACAACAACGGTATCTGTTACAAGGGATTAATCTCAAATCAATTATTACAAATCTAGAATAAATTCGACATGAACTTTTTCTATTTTTGCAATGAAAAGATCAAATGCTAAATGCGATTTAAGATTAAGTTCTAGGGATTTTAATCCGCTAGATTGTTACACAAGAACAAGATAAATAATTCTAGTGGTTTGGATTTAACTTTTCAATCTAGAATTTTGATCTTGAATAGAGCAGATGAAAAATGAAAATGTTTTGCTTTTGTTTCTGCTGTGTTCTTGACTTGTGTGTTCTGTATGATTGAATAATTAGAGTGTCTTCTGCTTTCTGTTGTTTAAGTAAACAAAACAATCCAGTTGAATCAGCAAGACTTTCGGCAAGACAATCAAATGAACTGGCATGACAATCCATTTGAACTGGTAGCACTTTCGGTGAGACTATCCTTTTGAACTAGCAAGACAATCCCAATAGCTAGCAAGACAATCAGAATGAACTAGCAAGACTTTCGGTATGACTATCAATTGTCATACCGATTGTCATAGTAGTTCAAATTATATTGTCTTACTAAATTATTAATAGATTTTAATCTAATAAAAATTCTGAAAATCCTTAATATTAATTATGAATTAATTAATCAATTAATTCAATTAATCAATAAATTAATCTTTGCAGATATAATTTATTTTCTTAATTAAATTATATGACTTAATTAATTAATAGAGAATTAATACTAATCTTGAGCAGCAACCATTCTTCTGAAAATCTTCTGAAAATCATTGTCAATTATGAATCAATTCCACCACTTCAATGTTGACACTCGATGTACTGTCTGGTTCATGAGTGACTAACTTCCGTGACGTTTCTTCATGCCTTGACCTTGATACTCTTGATTTTCTTTAGACTAAATCCTTGTAATTACTTGATACACTAACGAGATCTCCGTCACTTGATTAAATCCACAATCTTGATTTATATCACTGAGGCTTGATCAATTTCTTGAGCTTCTTCCAGTGAATTAAGTAATCAAGTCTGTAGATGAACAATGCTTCTTAATCCTTTGACATATGTTACTCTGTGAGATCTCTCTGGCGATAGATCCACTATTTACTTATTACATTCTTATTTGAGTTGAGTTAAATCCTCGAATAAACAAATAGGCTATGACATATGCCTTTCAATCTCCCCCTATTTGCTTGTTAGACAATAACAACAAATACCTAGAGGATAACTCAACTAACAAATAAGAAAAAGATATAAACAGTAATGCAAAGTAAATAGCAGAAAAGTTCTGGATTATATTTAACATTTTCCAGATTCCAAAAGAAATTTACAAGTGAATACAAGATAGATGTTCCTCTAGCCTGAACATATAACTACATTAGTCTATCTTGATTCATAAAGCTCTAATCATATTACATTGAGTTTTGAGCTAATTGACTTTAGTTGTCTTCTCTTCTGACTTCACCTTCTTCTAAATCTTGAAGCAACTCCTTGTCAAAGACACGATCCTTTTCTGAAGTGAAGCTTGCTGGTCTGATTGGTTGAACTCCAACTGACTTCAGCTTATTCTTGAACTGATTGTACCTTTTAATATTCTTTTCATAATAAGCTTGAATCAAATCAGCAGCTTGAGTCTTCAACATGGATGAGTATCCAGCAGTTCTTAAATGATGTTCCATCCAGACCAGATGCTTAGCTGAGTAGTCTTTAAGAGATTGTGTATCTAGCTGACAGATTTGAAGACAATCAGACTTAAAGAATCTTACCTGATGAGGATTGTTGACCACTTGAGGACTAGCCCTGCTGGCAAACTCTTTAAGTCTTTCTCGAAGAACTTCATTCAATTCTGAGCTTCTTTTTACTTTGTTGAGAAGAACCCAAATCTCTGACAAAGAACGATTCTCAAACAGATGAAGTGACACCTTGAAAGATCCTTCACTCTGACAATATACAAAAATGCTCATCTCATTTAGGGATCTGTCAAAAGCAGCTGTGATCCTTGAGACTTCAGTCTTGATAGCATTCATGTACATGTCATTGTTAGGATTTGAGATTTCCAGCTTGTCAAGAAGATGTAGGAACTGCCTATCATTGTTAGTGCTCAGCTGAGGCATATCAAGTACTCTCCTAGCTTCATCCCATTTTTCACCAATCTTCAGTCTGACATCTCTTCTCCTTTCTTGAGCCTTAATGTCATGAAGACGTTGCTTTTGAAGAGTTTCTGTTCTTTGTATGTCTTTCCTCATGTCAATGATCTGGGAGACCTTTTTGAGTTCAGCTTCTTTTCTTTTCATCTCTGACTGCTGCTTCTGAAACTCTTTCTCAAAGATAGGATCCACTGTAGCTTCCTCTTCCCATTCTCCAAAATCACTTTCCTCTTCAGCTTCAAAGAAACCATCTTTATCTTCCAAGACTGGTTCAGTGGGAATGTCAAAAATATCAAAGTCATCCTGTTCTCCACTGTAGTAGACATCATCAGCCTTTCCTTTGTCTCCAGCAGAGGTATCTTTTTCTTTTCCCTTTCCACTACTCCCTTTCTTCTCCCCCTTAGTTGAGGGATCCTCTACTGACTTTCCTTTAGAACCTCCATGACCTCCATCACCTCCAGAGCCTGAGCCTCCACCAGACGGCCCTTCAAAGTAAGTTCTTTGTTCTTCATTAGGGCAGTGAGAATTCTTGATCATGAAATACAAGTGTTTCATTCCTTCATTAAGATGTTCCATGCCCGTTTCTATCTTTAGAAATCTGGAGGAGTCCAGTGCATGATTCATTTCAACCAGGTCTTCAAGAGAAGTCATTCTTGTATGTAGAGAGCAGAAGTTAGAAATGTCATCAGCTGATAAAGTTGGAGTTTCCTGAATGGAATTGAGCTTTGGTATGACAGTGGTCTTGAGATCTGAGATATCATTCCTGATGAGTGCCAGCTGATTGTTGACAGAGGTGGAAGAAGAAGACCGTTCAACCACTTGTGCTTTGAATGATTTAGCTTCAGCTTGGCTTTTAGCAAGTTCTTCTTTTAAAGCAGCAATTTGAGCTAACAGGTTTTCAGTGTCTGTGTCTGTGTGTGCTCTCACCTGAATTTCACTCGTGTTTGGTTCACTCACCTCACGTGCTTATGTTTCTCTCAATATAATTGCTCGTGAGGAGTCTTCTTGTTGCTGTTCTTCTGTACCTGCAATTAAAATCACCCTAGCCTCTTCAAGAGAGGTCGGTGGTGGTGCAATGGGAATTCGCGAGTCCCTATCCTCAGTCAATACTATCAGTTCATTTGAAATAGATGTCTGAATTGCTTCAGGGATAGATTGACTGAGTTGCCCTCCACTTTCTTTAGATAAATCTGCGAGTGGTGAATCCCGTGAGGGAGCCAGAGGTGTTGGATCTGGGAGGGGAGAAAATGACTCTATTAAGGGTGGCTGAGAGTCAGATTTTCCCTCAGAAGCATGTGACTGCTCTTCTGCTGTAACTATGACAGACACTGTAACAGACTCTATGTGCACTCCTCGCTCCGTGTCCTGAGTATCATCTACTGGTATGTATGGTTCCATTGTGAGTAATGGAATTGTGCTTGACTCAGTACAGGATGCCATGGCCCTATGGCGAATTTCAATATATTCATCCTGTTGAGAGAATGTCTCTAGTAACTGTTCATTGGCCATTTCAAAGTCCATGTCCTGTTGGGAGGACAAGGATGGGCTTTCAGATGCCTCAGTATATGTTCTTCTTTTCTTGGGAGGAGGCAGAGCTGAGGGTTCACTCACATTCAACAATACACTACTTCCTATTAACCTTCTAGGTAACATTTTAGACAGTGGGGGAGAGGTTGAGATAGGTTGTGACTCTGTGTTTGGCTCTATGACCTGGGATTGAAGCTGTGGTTCTACAACTTCATGGTCAGTCCTATCAACCACTGGGGGTCTTTCAACATAAGTAGGAATAGAGTGAGGGTGAGGAATTACTACCTGTAATGGAAGAGCTTCTGATGTTGGAGGAGCCTGGGTGGCTTGAACCACTGGAGGTTGAGCTTGCTGTTCATGACCAGGAAGATTGAAAATAGGTAAGGGAATATAAGTGGCCATGAAAGCAGATACAAGTACTGGAACTTGCATGAATTTGAAGGTTGTGTCTTGGCGGGTGTAAATCTTTTTGCTTACAGGAGGGGGTTCGGTTACTGCGGAGTTAGCAAAAAGGGCTTTGTGCTCAGGTGTGAGAAGATGATCTGCTATAAGCATGAGAAAACGAGCATAGTAACACGAGACCCTACGATTTGTAGAATGATCACGTAAAGCAGTAGTGAGACGTCTCAAGAGAATGGGTAAAAGTAGTTTGCCAAAATTGATCCTTTGATTGAAAACAACCGCAAGACCAATATACTGCAGAGTGGAAGTGATGTTGTGAAAGTTGGATTTAGTGCAGTTGGCAAACACTTTAGAAAGTGTATCGAAGAAAATGTCCCATTCAGACACCAAATTAGATTTTGATAACTTGGTTAAATTAATTACCCCCTGATAGTGAATAGCATGGAAAAAGTTTGAAATATCATTTTCAGAGGGCAAATTACAGAAATTGTTCATAGAAAAATTTAAAGCTCGATTGACGACTGTTTCATCAACCACATACTGTGTGTTTGCCACGGTGAATGAAAAAGATTTAAAATCATCGGCCACAGTAGAGGTTGTGCAAATCAGTCTTAGCAGATCAACATTTAAAATCACATTTGATTTAATAGCAGAGCTAACAATCGAATGGTCATTTAAAAATCTAATCCACGGCTTAAATTTTTCTACATCACATTTATCTGGATTAAAATAACCAACAAGATTATGCGAAACAATTTGGAAATTGAGGGCCATTTAAAAATAATAATAAGACACACACTTTCAGAATTTTAAGAATAATATTAAGAAAATTCGAATTAATTAAATTAATTTAATAATTCGAATTAAATTAATTATAATCAAAAAATTTAAACAGAAATGTATCTCGTTAAAATTCTTAACTCACACACGCAGATTTGAAAAGCCAAAAGACACAAAACAGAAATTAAAATTAAAAATACCCAAAATCAACAAACCCAACTCGATTTTTAGGGGAACAAAACAAAGTGCAAAAGATTTTTTAAAAAAATTGGCAGCACTCCTGTATGTATATACGTGTGTGTATATATCAGGAGTGATGTTTTAGATTGCTGAGTAAAAACTCGAGCAAGGAAGATAATGGCGATGGAATTGGTGTTTGGTCGAAGAGAGAGAGAGAGAGAGAGAGAGAGAGAGAGAGAGAGAGAACTGATGGAATTTTTGAAAAACAAAAAACTGACTGAATGACTTAACAAAACAACAAAAAAAAACTTATAAGTAGACAACCGGTATGACAATTCGGGATAGTCTTACCGATTGTCATACCGATAGTCTTACAAGGCAAAATCACATTAGAAAATAGAAGAAATAAAAGTAATAAAAATAATAAATATATATAACTGGTATGACAATCTGATAGTCATACCGATTGTCATACCAGTATAAAATAAAAGGAAAATATTTATATATAAGGTTTATAACTGGCAAGACAATTGATAGTCATACCGATTGTCTTGCCAGTATAAAACTATACTGATAACCAAAATAACACAATTATATACTGAAATGACTTTCAGCAAGACAATTTCAATTGTCTTGCCGATTGTCATTCTGGACATAAAACAATTATAAACAGAATTAGTATGTACATATTTATATAAATATGTACTGAAATGATTTTCAGCAAGACAATTTTAATTGTCTTGCCGATTGTCATTCCAGTAGAAAGACAATTATATACTTACAGAAAATATTTATAAAAACAAAGACAATATTTCAGAATTAATTATTTTTATTCCAAAAATAGATTTCTGTTGAATTTTAGCAAATAAAATTCATAGAAAAATATTTTTAGAGAAAATAAAATATTCTGAGATATTTGAAATTAACAAGTAGAGTAAGTAAAACAGATAAGATAATATAAATTACATAGAATTAAGCAAAAAATTTGGAAAATGATAAAATAAATTTGCAAATGAATTTTTCATTTATGAAAAATTCATTTGTAAATTCACTCAAGAACAGATTTCAGATACTCACAAGTTTAATCACTAAATCTATTCAATATACCCAATTTACCAACTAATTTGGTAAATGTTGATTCATCAAGAGGTTTAGTGAAAATATCTGCTATTTGTTCTTCTGTTGGAACAAAAAATAGTTCAACAGTACCATTCATGACGTGCTCTCTAATAAAATGATACCTGATGTCAATGTGCTTTGTCCTCGAGTGTTGCACAGGGTTGTTGGTGATAGCTATTGCACTTGTATTGTCACATAAAATAGGAATTTTGTTCAATACAGAGCCATAGTCTTGTAGCTGGTTCCTAATCCACAAGATCTGAGCACAGCAGCTTCCAGCAGCAATATATTCAGCCTCGGCCGTTGAGTTGGAAACTGTTTGCTGTTTCTTGCTGTACCATGAGACTAGCCTGCTACCTAGGAATTGAAAACTCCCTGAGGTGCTTTTCCTATCAACAACACTTCCTGCGTAATCTGAATTTGTATATCCAACAAGGTTAAAACCAGATTCTTTAGGGTACCAAATACCTAGATTTGGTGTTCCCTTAAGATATCTTAAAATTCGTTTAACAGCAACGAGATGAATATCTCTAGGATCCGCTTGGAACCTTGCACATAAGCATGTAGCATACATAATATCTGGTCTACTTGCAGTAAGATAGAGTAACGAGCCAATCATACCTCTGTAGCTTGTGACATCTACCTTAATGGAGTTTTCACATGGTCCAAGCTTGACAGCTGTAGTTGATGGAGTCCTTGCTGATGCAGAATCCTCTAGATTATACTTTTTGAGGAGTTCCTTGAAATACTTGGATTGACAAATAAATGTTCCATCTAACCTTTGATTTACTTGTAATCCAAGAAAGAACTTCAGCTCTCCCATCATGCTCATTTCAAACTTGTTGTGCATTAACTTAGCAAATCTCTTACAGAGATTATCATTAGTAGACCCAAATATTATATCATCCACATAGACTTGGACTAATATAGTATCATTCTTATGTTTTTTAGAAAAGAGAGTTTTGTCTATGACACCTCTAATAAAGCTATTTTCAATAAGAAATTCAGAGAGAGTGTCATACCATTTTCTTGGAGACTATTTGAGCCCATAGATAGCCTTGAAAAGAAAGAAGACAAAATCTAAATGATCTGGATCTTCAAAACCAGGAGGTTGCTCTACATATACCTCTTCATCCAACTTTCCATTCAGAATGGCGCTCTTGACATCCATTTGATAAACTTTAAAGTTAGAGAATGCTGCAAATGCCAAAAATATCTTGATGGCCTCTAGTCTAGCCACTGGAGCATAGGTTTCATCATAATCAATGCCTTCAGCTTGAGAATACCCTTTAGCTACCAGTCTTGCTTTGTTTCTTGTAACCACACCATCTTCATCTAGTTTATTCCTGAATACCCACCTAGTACCAACAGCTTTCTTGTGTGTAGGTGTTAGGGCGAAAACACGCACTAATATTCACGCAAGTATACGCGTTCGCAAGTAATATAGAATATTTTCTAGTTCGTTCCCTCAGAGACTCAGACTAAATTATTGTCTAATTAAACTCACTCACCAATGTATGATTACTTCTCAATGTTAAGATAATAACACTTAAAATTGTTGATTAAATATTAACTATAATTAACTACTTAACTAACCACTTAACTAACACTTCAATTTATCAATAATAAAACACTCATGAGATCACAACTTCATTATTACTTTCTTCTATAGCCATTGTTATTACCTTTAGCATGTGATAGTGATGATATTAATCGAATAACACGAAACTGATAAAAGCCAACTTTCATTGTACTAATACCATTCTACCAATCATCCACAATTAAGATAGAAGTTGAATAGTCATCAATTATGTTGAGTTCCTATATGTCTACAGAAATTGACAACACAACGATTTAAGCTCAAGTTATTCCTTTTTGATTACATAGGGCAAATAAAACTGTTAGAGTTACCCACTAATCATGAACAACGTACATGAACCTATGCTAGCATGGCAAGTTCTAAATCTCAAGATCCACCGTCGCTTCACAAGAGATTAACACCCTATCTTATATGTTCGCGACGCACATAAGACGAATACGCACAACCAATACTAGATATCAAGCAATCATCACACACTAAAGTATTAAACAATTAACTAAAGAGTTCCATAATAAATCCGTTGCAACCCCATGATCACGATTAGCCCATAATAGAACTTATCGCCATCATGGGTTCATATGAAATCATGATAAACAAACACAAGAAAATAATAACTAAACTAATTATATTAAAACAGAGTACGTCACAAGAGTAAATAAGTCAAAGCAAGAAAACTAGCATCCAACGTTACAACGAAACAAGAATCACAAGAAAATATGCTTCCTCTTCGTTGCGGTGTGCTAAATCGGTCTTCTTCCTTATCTCCTTCGCTTCTTGCATAAAACACAATCTAAAATATAATCCCTTCAATACTCTCTGTGAAAACGTCTCAAATCTACTTATATAATAGTCCCATAAAACTCAGATTACATAGAAGTTGGAAGCCAAACAGAAGTAGAAGTCTAAAATAATTTATCTTTTTTCCCCCGACCCTGCGCGGCCGCTCAGCATAGCTGCGCGGGCGCACAGGCCTCTACTGGAAAAAATCCAGGTTTGCTCCGTTTCTTCGCCGTAATCTGCCCATTCCTTTCCTCTCGCAATGGTGAACACATGCCAAGGCTTATTCTTGATGATTCCTCCCCCAAAATGTAACTAATACCCTGAAATGCATAAACACTAGAAAAACGCATCAAATACACAAAATACTTGATTTCAAGACACCAATTTAAGCCATTTTAAGACGTTCTAAGTGGTATAAAATGCCACTTATCACACCCCCAAACTTAAATCGATGCTTGTCCTCAAGCGTCACAGACTCAAAAAAAACAAATAAAAATATGCATGAATGCAATCTATATGAAAAAGCAACGATCCCCCTTACTACAATTAATCAACCAAATAGCCACATCTCAACGAATGCAGTTAGACAACTAAAGATCAATAAACTCATGCAAACGGACATACAGCCAGAAACGTGGTGTGTGCAAATGCTTAACAGATATGCTTCGGAACTAGACCAATTACTATGACTAGACTATCCTCAAGGCAATCCTACGATTATACAAAGAATAAAAATTCTAGGCACAAAGTGATATATAACACTACAAGAATCTGGAGCTTATTACGGAATCGTGCTTTTTATTTACAACTCAAATGCTTATTTGACCGTGCAATGAGTGAGGTCCACAAAAGACTTATACAATGGTATCCATGTAACGAGCGTTAGGTTAGCGGATCCCAGACTCTAAAAGCCTTAGGTCACTAGGCACAAAGTCCCCTAAGAACTTAATAACTCGAATACCAAAGAGCCCACGCCTTAGGTCACTAGGCACAAAGTCCCCTAAGAACTTAATAACTCGAATACCAAAGAGCCCACTCTTGATCAATTATGCAATTTTTTTTTTTTTTTTAATAACTTCTGAGCAAGTGCGTTTCACTCCATCTTGCTCAACCCTAGACTACTCGCAACATACGCGAGCCGGCTACTAGCCATTTGACGCCTAGCCACAACTAGCAACAACTTCCATATTTTTTTCTCCAAAATTTTTTCCTTTTTTCATGTCTTTATCACTAAGAACCTATAATCGAATTCTAAGCATAATAAGTAGATTGACCTTGAAAACAACCAAATCATAACAACAATCTAGCCCTTACGCATTCTTTAAGACTTAGTGGACTTACAATTGTTTCTAGCATGCATATCAACCTACACAACTTAATATCACTCTAATGCTATCACTACACTCGCATCAATATCACAATTCAGTCGATAACTTATTGCAAAAGGGATCATGGTAAATGCATGAGCTACATGACATTCATAAAAAAAAAAACTAAATGGCATAAATTATGCAACTATATGAACTAAACTATCATGAATATGCAACTAAATGACACACACAATATTCCTTAACTACCACCCCTAAACTAAAAATCTTCACTGTCCTCAGTGAAAGTAGTAGAAAGGAACACAGGGTATACCTACTCGGAGTCATCATCATCATCACCCTCAGTGGGTAAAGTATCAGGCGGTGGGTATGTAGAGTCCTCACCAAAAACTGGCCACTGGATATCAGCTCCAAGGCCTCGAAAAGCAGTCCCTAACGCAAGGGTGAGCTCCTGAGCAAACCTGCTCTGCATCTCATACATGGCATCCATCCGCCGTGAAAGCCTCCTATACTGGGCATCAACCATCCCAGCACCCTCCTGAGCTCTTGAAGAACCAGCCTCAGCACGCCCTGGCCTAGCCATAGTAGCACCTCGTGCTGGACGCCCTCCTGGAAGACGATAACCCAGCCCATGCTCCTCAGGCTCACCACCGGTCCACTCCTGCATCCCATTCAGAGTGCCAGAATCAATCGGAGCTGCTGGCAACTGCAACTGCTCATGAGCCGGCCATTTCACTCCCACTGCTCGGCATAGCTTCGTAACCGTGGATGCATAAGGGATGTTCATATGCTTTGCTCCCCTCAAAAACTTCAGAATTCCTTGGTAGATAAACTCACCAAGGTCCACATAGTACTCATCATGCAGAATTCCCCACAACAACTGTGCTCTCTCAACTGTGACCTCGTGTGCATGTGAAGAAGGCAAAATATTAGCACATATAAATGCATTCCATGCACGGGCATACCTGTTCATGGCGATCGCCGGAAAGTGACGATACTCATTATTGCCTGGACTGCGGGTCCAAACTGTGCCCGGTCGACAGAGAGTCGCACAAATCAAATCCAAGTCAAAATCCTCAGCAGTCTTTTCATTCCAGTTCTCCTCCTCGGGCTTCCTCTCTCGCTGTCCAATCACACGGCGAATCGCCGCAGGATGATAATCAACCGTCAGCCCACGGACTACAGAAAACCCATTCTTTTCAGCCTTCGCGTTTGCGTAGAACTCGCGAACAACGCTCATCGGTACTGCTTCGGGTGACTCACAAAAAGCTATCCACCCCTTCTCTGCAATCATGGGCAACAACTCACCATCCCTCCCCGATGGTAAAAACCCCCTCTCCTTCAGAATCGGCTTCCCCAACAGCCTAGTGTACTCCTCCTTCGCAGCTCTGTCAGTTAACCGAGGCCTTGCAGCAGTACCCCTCGATGAATCAGCAGTAGGAACTGTGCTGCTGCTGTCAATAGTGCGTGCTCTCTTGGGTGCCATTGATTCGTGAATAAAAGTGTGTAAGAACTGATTTTTGATGTTTGTGAGAGGGTTTAAGTGTAGAAAGTTTTGTGGGAGATATGTAGGATAGGTGTGTGTATATATAGGGTGTGGATTAGATTAGGGTTTGGGAATTAAGGGATAAAATGATGGGGTAGTGGGAACAATTCGTGGGTTTATGGGCTAAAACTGTTTTTGTGTTTTTGTTTGTTTGTTTTTTTTTCCGAACTGTAAAAAATTTTCTGGAACTCGACCCCTGCGCGGCCGCTCAGCATAGCTGCGCGGGCGCGCAGAGGGTCTCTGGAAAAAAATTTTTTCAGCCCCTGTTTTCTGATTTTTTTGTGTTTTTGGATAGGTTATTAACTTCTAAGGGTTCCTGTAACAATAATTCATGGGTTGCCTCCCACGCAACGCTTCTTTTTCGTCATTAGCTTGACGTTCCGTACCTTTCTCAAGTAGTCAACAAAATGTCACTAACCACCTCTCGGTTTGCCATGTCCCCATAGTAGTGCTTCAACCGCTGACCGTTAACCTTGAATGCTTGGTCCGAATCATTCTCAAAAATTTCCACCGCTCCATGTGGAAACACAGTTTTGACAATAAAAGGTCCAGACCACCTTGATTTCAACTTCCCCAGAAAAAGTCGGAGCCGAGAGTTGAATAAAAAAACTTGTTGCCCTGGCATAAATAACTTAGGATGTAGCTTCCTATCATGCCACCTCTTCACCTTTTCCTTATACATTTTGTTATTCTCGTACGCTTGAAGTCGAAATTCATCAAGTTCATTAAGCTGAAGCATTCTTTTCTTACCAGCTGCATCTAAATCCAGGTTCAATTTCTTCAATGCCCAGTAGGCCTTATGCTCAAGCTCCGCAGGTAGATGACATCCCTTACCGTACACCAACTGAAACGGTGACATCCCAAGTGGAGTTTTGTATGCTGTTCTGTAAGCCCAAACAGCTTCATCGAGCTTTAAAGACCAATCCTTCCTTGACGGACAAACAATCTTCTCTAGAATGCGCTTTATCTCTCTGTTAGACACTTCCGCTTGACCATTTGTTTGCGGATGATAGGCAGTAGCTACTCGATGATTCACATTATAACGCTGCATCATAGAAGTGAACTTACGGTTGCAAAAATGCGATCCTTCATCACTTATGATTACCCGAGGTGTTCCAAACCTTGTGAAAATTTGCTTATGAAGAAAATTTAGTACTGCCTTTGCATCATTTGTCGGTAAAGCTTTAACTTCGACCCATTTTGAGACATAATCGACTGCCAGCAAGATGTACTGATTATTGCAAGACGAGATAAAAGGCCCCATGAAATCGATTCCCCACACATCAAAGACCTCGACTTCAAGCATCACATTTAATGGCATCTCATCCTTCCTTGACAAATTTCCCACTCTTTGGCAACGATCACACCTTAAAACAAACTGATGAGCATCCTTGAACAAAGTAGGCCAGAAAAAACCTGCTTGCAGAATACGAGCTGCCGTCTTCTCACCTCCATAGTGTCCACCATAAACCGTGGAATGGCAGTCTCTTAATATCCCCTCCGTCTCACAGAATGGGATACATCTCCTGATGATCTGGTCAGCTCCCTGTCTAAACAAATATGGTTCATCCCACATATACCACTTCACCTCATGCAGAAACTTCTTCTTCTGGGCGGATGTTAAATTATGAGGCATTATGTTGCTGACGAGATAGTTTACAATATCTGCAAACCATGGTTCTTCCTCCTGAATTGCAAACAACTGCTCATCCGGAAAAGATTCATTGATTAACGTCCTATCTTGTGAAGTAGAATCGGGATTCTCCAACCTAGAGAGATGGTCAGCTACTTGATTCTCAGTACCTTTTCTATCTTTGATCTCTAACTCAAATTCCTGAAGTAAAAGCACCCAACGAATGAGTCTCGGCTTCGAATCCTTCTTGGAAACTAGATAGCGAATAGCTGCATGATCAGTGAATACTGTTACTTTCGTACCAAGCAGATAAGATTGAAATTTCTCAAAGCCAAAGACTATAGCCAAAAGCTCCTTCTCAGTAGTGGTGTAGTTCAATTGGGCACCATTTAAAGTCTTACTCGCATAGTAGACCACATGGAAGAGATTTTTCTTGCGCTGTCCCAGAACTGCACCTACCGCATAATCACTCGCATCACACATCATCTCAAATGGTTCTGTCCAATCTGGTGCTGTAATGACTGGTGCCGTGATCAAACTCTCCTTGAGAGTCTCGAATGCTGCCAAACATTCATCATCAAATTTGAAAGGCACATCTTTCTCAAGCAAATTGCACAACGGCTTAGATATCTTTGAAAAGTCCTTGATGAATCGCCGATAAAAACCCGCATGACCAAGAAAACTACGGATTCCTTTCACAGAATTAGGTGGGGGAAGATTTTCAATGACTCCCACCTTGGCCTTGTCCACCTCCAGACCCTTGCTAGAGACCTTATGCCCAAGGATAATGCCTTCACGCACCATAAAATGACATTTCTCCCAATTAAGCACCAAATTAGTTTCCACGCATCTTTTGAGTACGGCGCGCAGATTATTCAAACATTCATCATATGAGTGTCCAAAGATGGAGAAGTCATCCATGAACACTTCGACGTTATTTCCAATCATGTCAGAGAATATAGCCATCATACATCTCTGAAAAGTGGCCGGGGCGCCACATAACCCAAACGAAACTCTGCGAAAAGCAAATGTGCCAAATGGACAAGTGAAGGTAGTCTTTTCCTGATCCTCTGGTGCAATACAAATCTGATTATACCTGGAATAACCATCCAGAAGACAAAAATACTCATGACCCGCCAATCTGTCAAGCATTTGATCAATAAATGGAAGGGGGAAGTGATCCTTCCTTGTGGCTTTGTTTAATTTTCTATAATCCATGCATACTCTCCATCCTGTAACTGTTCGAGTAGGGATGAGCTCATTTTTTTCATTTACGACCACAGTGATACCTCCCTTCTTAGGTACACATTATACGGGGCTCACCCACGAGCTGTCAGAAATAGGATAAATGATGCCTGCATCTAGCCATTTCAGAATTTCTTTCTTCACCACCTCCTTCATGATGGGATTCAGTCTTCGCTGCTGTTCCACAGTTGGCTTACTACCTTCCTCTAGCAGAATTTTATGCATACAATATGAAGGACTTATCCCCTTGATGTCTGCTATGGTCCATCCAATAGCCGATTTGAATTCTCTCAAAATCCTTAAGAGCTTTTCTTCCTCACTACCTGAAAGGTCAGATGAAATAATAACAGGTAACGTAGATGAATCACCTAAAAAAGCATACCTCAAGTGTTCAGTTAATGGTTTGAGCTCCAAGGTAGGTGCTTCCTCTATTGATGGTTTGAGCTTCCCTTCAGCATTTTTAAGGTCAGAAGTACCAAGAGATTCAAATGGTATGTCCAGCTTTCGCTTCCATGGAGAAGCATTCAGATATTGTAATTGCTCGTTGCTATCTTCATCATCGCTATCAAAATCCCCCACTAAGGCCTTTTCCAATGCATCAGACATTAGCATGTGATCGAGTTCTGAAGTAACCGCAGTATCAATCACAGCCACTTTTAAGCACTCCTCATCTTCTGTAGGGAATTTCATTGCCTTGAATACATTGAAGGTCACATCCTGATCTTGGACCCGCATAGTAAGTTCACCTTTTTGCACATCTATCAAGGTACGGCCAGTAGCCAAGAAAGGCCTTCCCAAGATTATGGGAATCTTCTTATCTTCCTCAAAATCCAGAATAACAAAATCTGCTGGAAAGAAGAGCTTATCCACCTTGACGAGCACATCCTCAACTATGCCCCTTGGGTAAGTAATGGAACGGTCAGCCAATTGTAGTGACATGTACGTGGGTTTTGGATCAGGCAGATCCAGCTTTTTAAAGATCGACAACGGCATCAGATTAATGCTTGCTCCCAAATCACAAAGGCACTTGTCAAACGTCAGATTGCCAATGGTGCAAGGAATGGTGAAGCTTCCTGGATCTTTCAGTTTTGGTGGTAACTTTTGTTACAGAACAGCGCTGCATTCTTCCGTGAGAGCAACGGTTTCAAGGTCATCCAGTTTCACCTTCCTTGAAAGAATAGTCTTCATAAACTTCGCATAACTAGGCATTTGTTCCAGAGCCTCAGCGAAAGGTATATTGATGTGAAGTTTCTTGAACACCTCCAGAAACTTTCCGAACTGTCTATCCAGCTTTTGTTGCTGCAATCTCTTAGGAAAAGGTGGTGGAGGATAGAGCTGTTTCTCCCCTGTATTAGCCTCAGGCAGAGTGTGTTCAACAGTAGTCTTCCTTGGTTCCGCCGCTTTCTCCTTTTGCTTAGATTCTTCATCTCTAACTTCAGCTTCGACTTCCTTTGCCTTTTCAGCATCAGCCACTTTTCCAGACCTTAAGGTAATAGCCTTGACTTGCTCTTTAGCTTCCTTCCTGCCTGGTACTTCCGTGTCACTGGGAAGAGTGCCAGGTTGACGATTGAGCACTGCATTGGCTAATTGACCAATTTGATTTTCCAAGGTCTTGATAGAAACCGCCTGACTCTTGCACAACAGCTTAAGTTCCTCAAAATCAGCACTAGTGGGTGCAGCTATACTTCCCTGTTGAGGATATGATTGCCTTGTAGCATACTGCTGTGGTTGCTGGAATCCAGATGGGTTAAAATGTTTACTCACTCCTTGCTGATATGGTGGCTGAATAGCATTCTGATTATTCCCCCAGCTGAAATTTGGATGATTTCTGTTGTTAGGATGATAGGTCGCTGGCACAGGCTGCTGTTGTCGCTGATAATTATTCACAAACTGAACAGATTCATTGACAAGAGAACACTGATCCATAGCATGAGAACCTGCACAAAGCTCACAAACCATAGCTATTTGATTAACTCCATACGTAGCCAGAGAATCAACCTTCATTGATAGCGCTTGGAGCTGAGCTGCAATAGCGGTGGCTGCATCAACTTCCAGAATACCTGCTACCTTGCCTGACGTCATCCTCTGAGTTGGGTTTTGATGCTCATTTGCAGCCATCGTCTCGATAAGATTATACGCCTCAGTATAGCTTTTAGCCCATAAGGCTCCTCCAGCTGCTGCATCGAGCATGGGCCGAGATTGGGCCCCCGAACCATTATAGAAACCAGTGATCACCATCCAATCCGGCATTCCATGATGTGGACATTTTCTCAACATTTCCTTGTAGCGTTCCCAAGCCTCGCACATAGATTCTGTAGGTTGCTGCGCAAACTGAGTAAGAGCACTCCTCATAGCAGCAGTCTTTGCCATCAGATAAAACTTCACCAGAAACTTTTGCGCAAGATCTTGCCACGTAGTGATGGACCCAGCTGGTTCAGAATGTAACCAGTCTTTAGCCTTGTCCCTTAGTGAGAATGGGAAAAGCCTCAACTTGATAGCCTCATCAGTCACGCCATTATACTTAAAAGTGCTGCAGATCTCGACAAAATTCCTTATGTGCATGTTGGGGTCTTCAGTTGCCGCTCTTCCAAAAGAAACAGAATTCTGCACCATCTGAATAGTGCCCGGCTTGATTTCAAAGGTGTTAGCTTGAATAGCCGGATGAAGGATGCTTGACTGAATGTCATCAATTTTAGGCCGAGAAAAATCCATAAGAGCTGGATCAGCTTGAACAATACGATCTCCCATGTTTACTGGTTCTTTCTGCTCAGTTCCTGAATCCGAATCCTCAAAATCTAACTTCTCCGGAATATCAAGAACTTCGTCTGTCTCCTCAGCTGTATCTAAAGTCCTCTTGCGAGCACGAGAACGAGTTTGCATAAACGCTTGCTAAAGTACCTGAAACACAACCGAAAAGAGTAAGTAACTACTACGTCCTAATCACTGAGTCCTAATGACCAATGATGGTAAGTACATAAACTAAACAAATACGCCGAGTCCCCGGCAGCGGCGCCAAAAACTTGTTAGGGCGAAAACACGCACTAATATTCACGCAAGTATACGCGTTCGCAAGTAATATAGAATATTTTCTAGTTCGTTCCCTCAGAGACTCAGACTAAATTATTGTCTAATTAAACTCACTCACCAATGTATGATTACTTCTCAATGTTAAGATAATAACACTTAAAATTGTTGATTAAATATTAACTATAATTAACTACTAAACTAACCACTTAACTAACACTTCAATTTATCAATAATAAAACACTCATGAGATCACAACTTCATTATTACTTTCTTCTATAGCCATTGTTATTACCTTTAGCATGTGACAGTGATGATATTAATCGAATAACACGAAACTAATAAAAGCCAACTTTCATTGTACTAATACCATTCTACCAATCATCCACAATTAAGATAGAAGTTGAATAGTCATCAATTATGTTGAGTTCCTATATGTCTACAGAAATTGACAACACAACGATTTAAGCTCAAGTTATTCCTTTTTGATTACATAGAGCAAATAAAACTGTTAGAGTTACCCACTAATCATGCACAACGTACATGAACCTATGCTAGCATGGCAAGTTCTAAATCTCAAGATCCACTGTCACTTCACAAGAGATTAACACCCTATCTTATATGTTCGCGACGCACATAAGACGAATACGCACAACCAATACTAGATATCAAGCAATCATCACACACTAAAGTATTAAACAATTAACTAAAGAGATCCATAATAAATCCGTTGCAACCCCATGATCACGATTAGCCCATAATAGAACTTATCGCCATCATGGGTTCATATGAAATCATGATAAACAAACACAAGAAAATAATAACTAAACTAATTATATTAAAACAGAGTACGTCACAAGAGTAAATAAGTCAAAGCAAGAAAACTAGCATCCAACGTTACAATGAAACAAGAATCACAAGAAAATATGCTTCCTCTTCGTTGCGGTGTGCTAAATCGGTCTTCTTCCTTATCTCCTTCGCTTCTTGCGTAAAACACAATCTAAAACATAATCCCTTCAATACTCTCTGTGAAAACGTCTCAAATCTACTTATATAATAGTCCCATAAAACTCAGATTACATAGAAGTTGGAAGCCAAACAGAAGTAAAAGTCTAAAATAATTTATCTTTTTTCCCCCGACCCTGCGCGGCCGCTCAGCATAGCTGCGCGGGCGCGCAGGCCTCTACTGGAAAAAATCCAGGTTTGCTCCATTTCTTCGCCGTAATCTGCCCATTCCTTTCCTCTCGCAATGGTGAACACATGCCAAGGCTTATTCTTGATGATTCCTCCCCCGAAATGCAACTAATACCCTGAAATGCATAAACACTAGAAAAACGCATCAAATACACAAAATACTTGATTTCAAGACACCAATTTAAGCCATTTTAAGACGTTCTAAGTGGTATAAAATGCCACTTATCAGTAGGTCTAGGTACCAGTTTCCAGACTTGTTGACTTTCAAACTGATTGAGTTCATCTTGCATAGCAATCACCCAATCTGGATCAGTCAGTGCTTCCTCAATCTTCTTAGGTTCCATCTCAGAAAGAAATCCTGAGAACAAACACTCATTTTGAGTAGCACGTCTAGTTCTGACTCCAACATCTGGATCACCAATAATCAACTCAAAGGATGAGCTTTATTCCAGACAGTCTGTCTTGGAAGATTTGATCTTGATGATTCGCCTTGAAATTCATTGGGATGTTGTGTCCTACTAGATGATCCTTCAGCATCTCCCCCTGAGTTGTTGCCATGTTGACTTGAAGATTCTCCGTCAGTAGCAGTGGTATCTCCATTGTTGCCAAAGTTTCCATCACTATTACCTTGAGTATCATCATGATTAACAGGTTCTTCACCAGCAACAACCTCAGGTTCTTGACCATGTTCTGATTCTGAATCTGACATATCATCAAACTTCAGTTTCTCAGAAGGATCTTCAGTTTGGATACTAGGGAGTTTAGTGTCATCAAATGTAACATTGACACTTTCAGTTACTTTGCATTGATCAATGATATACACTCTGTATGATCTTCTTCCATATCCAAAAAAAATACCCTCATATGCCTTTGCCTCGAATTTACCACGACGATCATCTCAATCCTTGAGCACGAAGCATCTGGCACCAAATACATGAAAGTATTTGATAGAAGGTTTCTGTTCATTCAAAATCTCATAAGGAGTTTTCATGAAGTCTTTGTTGATTAGAGTTCGATTCTGAGTATAACATGCAGTATTGACAGCATCAGCCCAAAAGTACATTGGAAAACCTGATTCACTTAACATCGTTCTTGCAGCTTCAATCAATGTACGATTCTTCCTTTCTACCACTCTATTTTGCTGAGGGGTTCTAGGAGCTGAAAATTGTCTGGTAATCCCTTTGTCTATACAGAATCCATTGAGAAGTGAATTCTTGAATTCTGTTCCATTATCTGACCTTATTGCTCTAACAGGGACATTAGAATCTAACTCAATCATCTTGATATGATCAATCACAACTTGTGGTGTTTCATCCTTAGAGTGAAGAAATAAAACCCACGTATACTTGGAATAGTCATCAACTATCACAAGACAGTAACACTTCTTTGACATCGAAAGGACATTAACTGGTCCAAATAAATCCATGTGCAATAATTGCAGAACACCAGTTATGGAAGATGTGTCAGTGCCTCTGTGACTTGCTTTCTTTGACTTTCCTTTCTGGCAAGCCTCACATAGTCCTTCTGGGGAGAGTTCCAGCTGAGGCAGACCTCTGACCAATTCTCTTTTGACAAGAGAATTCATTGTTTTGAAATTGAGATGAGAAAGTCTCTTGTGCCATAGCCAACTCTCATCTGACGATGCCTTTGCATAGAAACAATTGACTTCAGGATTGCTTCCAGAGTTCATGTCAGCTACGAACAGATTTCCTTTCCGGATTCCCATCAAGGAGGGTTTTTCACTTTTCTTGTGCAGAATCTGACACTTCAGCTTGTCGAATAAAACATTGTAGCCGTTGTCACAGAACTGACTAATGCTAAGCAGATTGTGTTCAAGTCCTTGCACAACATATACATTTTCAATGATAACATTTCCAGCTAGCAAACAGCCATATCCCTCCGTTAAACCTTTGCTGTTATCTCCAAAGGTAACCACTGGGCTAGCTTTCTCAACCACATTTGATAGCAGGGCTCTATCTCCGGTCATATGTCTTGACGATCCGCTGTCAAGAATCCACACTACCGGTTGTACCTGTTTAATGCCCTGCAATACAAATGGATTAGACCTTCTTCGGAACCCAAGCTTGGCTGGGTCCGGCATATTTGTAAAATTGGCCTTTATCAGGCAAAACAACATTCTTAATTTTAATATTCTCAACTTTCTCATTGACTGGACATTTGACCTTGTGAACAGCCTTGACAAATTTCTGTTTAGGCTTAGGCACAAATGTCTCCTTTCTAGCTTTAGGAGGACTAGCAGTCTTAGACCTATCATGCTTTCTATTATTCACATGCTGACGAGGAGTAGTCTTATCATTAGAAATATGCTTACCATTAAAATAAGCATACGTCAGATTAAAAGGACAAGACATACAATCAGGAACACCACATGCTTTATGAGAGGGATTAACAATAGGCAACTTATGCATGGTAGACATGGCATTTGTGTTATCCAACTCATGTGTGTCTGAGTTAGTCTCAGTTGCTTTCACAACCTTGACTGGAACTTTTGACATACTTGACTTGGAGACAGCTTTCTCATTAGCATTATCTTCAGCACGGATTTCTTCTTGAATAATAAATGAGGTCTCATCAAATGGTTCAGCAATTGATTCTTTATAGAGGGGTTCATCAACACCCTTAAGCACATGTGGTACGTCCCTGCCTTTAGCACAGACATGAGGAGGGGAGTTTATGCCTAATTTTCCAATAGCAGCATTGTAATCATAACCTATTCCAGATGTTTGATTAACAGCTTGCTTATTGTAAAACTCTTTGGACTTTGAACAAGAATTAAAGTAAGCTTTAACCTTAGCCTCAAGACCGGTGATCTTTTCTTTGAGAATAGTTTCAAGTTGTCTATAACAGTCAACTCTATTCTCTAGAAAAGATACTTGTTCTTTTAATTTATCTTGATTAATGTGCACAAGTCTTAATTCATTGACCTCTTTCTCAAGGTCTTTGATTTGTTGATTTAACAATTCATTATCACGATGAGCATAATCTAAGGAACCTCCTAGATGATAAACTAATTCAGCATCAGTAAATTTTACCTCTTTTCTTGACGATGAGGTGTTTGCATCACTAGCCATGAGAGCAAGATTCCCAACTTCTTCATCTTCACTGTCAGTATCATCCCAGCTTCTTCCCTTTACCAGGTAAGCCCTTTCAGATTTACTCTTCTGATTAGAATCGTAAGAGTTCTTCCTAACTTGTTTTGGCTTCCTGCATTCTGTGGCAAAGTGTCCCAACTCATTGCAGTTGAAGCATCGAATGGTGCTTCGATCAACCATCTCTGTTTTGTACCCACCACTGCTGGTGTTAGAGGATGAAGATCCACCTTTCTGGAATCTGTTGTAGTTGGACTTGTACTTGAACTTGGGATTCCTTTTGAATCTGACATTTGAGAATCTCTTGACAATCAGGGCCATTGACTCATCCTCCAATTGCTCCAGTTCTTCCAAGGAATAAAAATCATCTCCTGATTGATTTGTAGTAGGAGGATCAAATTCTTCTACTATCACATTTTCTTCAACCTTGGAAGACTGTACCATTCTTTCTGACTGTTGAGATTGTTGTTGATATTGTGGTTATTGTTATTGTTCATCAGCTACTAGAGCAGTAGACGTGCTGACCACTCTTCCTTTCCCGTAAACTTCCTTCTGCTGAATCTGCTCCAACTCATAAGTCTTTAACACACCATAGAGCTTTTCCAAAGAAATCTCACTCAGATCTCTTGCTTATCTTATGACAGTGATTCTATGTTCGAGATGAGTTGGCAGTGTTAAAAGGAACTTTTTGTTGACCTCCCTGATGGAATATTATTTACCATTAATGTTCAGGTTGTTGATCAATGCATTGTACCTCTCAAACACTTCAGTGATTCCTTCTCCTGGATTGGATTTAAAGTATTCATACTCAGAGGTTAGGATTTCTAACTTATTCTCCCTAACTTCCTCTGTGCCTTCATTAATAACCTCAATAGTTTCCCAGATATGTTTGGAATCTTTACAATTCATCACATGTCTATTCATCAAGGGATCAAGGGAATCTACTAAAATTAATTGAAGGCTAGCATCCAGGGAGGCTTCTTCTTTTTCAGCAGGAGAGAAATCCTCAGGATCTTTCACATAAGTTCTAGCTTTGGTGATCACCACATCATTTTCTATTACCTCTGGTTCAATAACCATTGGAATTTTTGGACCCTTCTTTAACACTTCCAGATATTTGGGATTAGCAACTTGTAAAAACAATAGCATCTTCTTCTTCCACATAACATAATTTTCTTTATCGAATAGTGTAATTTTAACGGTTCCAACTTTTTGTATAGTCATTATGAATTTTTTGAGTGAATAAAAAATTCAAGGAGTGAAAGAAACACAAAAGTCTAGGATCTTGATTTGTACGTTAATCAGAAGGCTCTGATACCAATTGTTAGGTCCCAATTTGTTTGTAGAAGGGGGGTTGAATGCAAACAATACCATTTGATCGAATAAAATGCGGAATAAAAAGGTGAAACAAAATTCAAGTTAAATAAAACTTTTATTAAACTTGAAAGCTGTTACAACAACGGTATCTGTTACAAGGGATTAATCTCAAATCAATTATTACAAATCTAGAATAAATTCGACATGAACTTTTTCTATTTTTGCAATGAAAAGATCAAATGCTAAATGCAATTTGAGATTAAGTTCTAGGGATTTTAATCCGCTAGATTGTTACACAAGAACAAGATAAATAATTCTAGTGGTTTGGATTTAACTTTACAATCTAGAATTTTGATCTTGAATAAAGCAGATGAAAAATGAAAATGTTTTGCTTTTGTTTCTGCTGTGTTCTTGACTTGTGTGTTCTGTATGATCGAATAATTAGAATGTCTTCTGCTTTCTGTTGTTTAAGTAAACAAAACAATCCAGTTGAATCAGCAAGACTTTCGGCAAGACAATCAAATGAACTGGCATGACAATCCATTTGAACCGGTAGGACTTTCGGTGAGACTATCCTTTTGAACTAGCAAGACAATCCCAATAGCTAGCAAGACAATCAGAATGAACTAGCAAGACTTTCGGTATGACTATCAATTGTCATACCGATTGTCATAGTAGTTCAAATCATATTGTCTTACTGAATTATTAATAGATTTTAATCTAATAAAAATTCTGAAAATCCTTAATATTAATTCTGAATTAATTAATCAATTAATTCAATTAATCAATAAATTAATCTTTGCAGATATAATTTATTTTCTTAATTAAATTATATGACTTAATTAATTAATAGAGAATTAATATTAATCTTGAGCAGCAACCATTCTTCTAAAAATCACTGTCAATTATGAATCAATTCCACCACTTCAATGTTGACACTCGATGTACTGTCTGGTTCATGAGTGACTAACTTCCGTGACGTTTCTTCATGCCTTGACCTTGATACTCTTGATTTTCTTCAGACTAAATCCTTGTAATTACTTGATACCCTGACGAGATCTCTGTCACTTGATTAAATCCACAATCTTGATTTATATCACTGAGGCTTGATCAATTTCTTGAGCTTCTTCCAGTGAATTAAGTAATCAAGTCTGTAGATGAACAATGCTTCTTAATCCTTTGACATATGTTACTCTGTGAGATCTCTCTGACGATAGATCCACTATTTACTTATTACATTCTTATTTGAGTTGAGTTAAATTCTCGAATTAACAAATAGGTTATGACATATGCCTTTCACATATTAGCTGGAAATCCCATCGGTAAGGAATTCCTCATATAAGTTCACATGTATTAAATCTTCAATATTTAAAGGACTTATGAATTTATCAGTAATCCAGTACCTCGTACTTAGTGCTACTATTTTGATTATCATGATTATAATGTCAGATACATTTGTGGTAGTTAAGTATTATAGCATTAAGTTTGAATACTATTTTAATTAATTTAAATTATGACTGTAGACAATTCCATTCCATATCAGTCTCATAATTTAAATTATATTAAAATAATATACATCATAGTTATTTGTATCTTGTACGAATAATTATGGTACTTTTAGTATGAGTGATATTATTTAGAATTTTTATTCTAAGTAATCAATGCTTATTTCTAAAATCACTGATATTGAAAGTTGAAGGATTTGTTTAAGTCATGTGTATAAAACTCTCAATATTTTATATACTTAGAAAGTATTTCTAAAATTACTAATTATCCAAAGAGTGATTTCCATGTATAAGTCATATATCCTATTGGTGCTTACTCAAGGATAATTATAAATATTTAAGTGCTAGTATCTAACTCATAGATATTTATTATATATTTATTTAGTATTTATTTTGGGTAGTTTGGATTATGGAAATTGAAGCAATTCATTGATTTTTTTGCTCCATAATTCAAACTAACTTAAAATAAATAAGCAGCATGATTGATCATAACTAAATCTGTCAACAATTGATATCTAGTATATTGATTGTAACTTATGTGTTATAAGTTAATTATGAAATTTTGGTTTTAGTAAATTTAACAAAGTTTTCATCTCAAGAATTCACTGAAATCAGAATCATGATTGTAACATGATTAATTGTGTGTAATTTTTGACTTATATTAGTTAATGATACTTAGTTAAGAGTTTAACTATGAACTAATTATGAAGTATTAGTATTTGTGACATTACTTAGAACTCCTCTAAGTAATCAATGCTTATCTTCAGTCACTTATACTAATATAGAAAGTGTGGAAATTTTTCTTAAGTACAACTATGGTTAAAATGGTTGATTGCTTTATTAGAAGTAACCATATGTTGTTAAGTTAGAATAATTTTTATACTTATTTGCAAATTCCTAAACACTTTGATAATAGATGCAATACTCAATGGATAAAAGTATATGAAACTTAAAATATTTTTCTAAGATTGCAAACAAGACAATGTTGGTTAATGTTGCTTTATTTATCGAACCAGTATTGTTTGAGATACTACAGTTCTTAGGAGTTAACAATTGTATGATATATGAAATTGAATGCTGATATCTTTTTGATAGATAATTGGTATTTAATTCATTGATATCTTATTTTAATATTTAAAACAGGATGCAACATAATTATTGGTATCCAAAGTACTTGACAAGTATCAGTCAATGATATATTATTAATATTTTGTTGCAGATAATTGTGAGATTTTAAATTCTAGTGAATTTATATGCTTTGCTATATCTGAAAGATTCACTACAATTTGAAATCAGCAGCATAGTCATTCTTATTAAGATTATTTATCTATACACAATATTGTTGGTAATAATTTTATAAAGATAGATTATGGAGCTTTTGATATGAATGAGAATTGCTTAGACATTACCCTAAGTGATCAATACTTTTACAAAAACTCATTCATATTAAAAGACAAAATCTTTCTTTCTCTTCTTAATACTGCTAGGTCATTAGTCTGTGTCTTATTAAATCATTTATCTTTTTAGGCAAAAAAACAGACTTGTGCACTCGAACAGTTTTAGGAGAAAATCAAACTTCTTTCTACATTAGTGATTGCTTATTTCATTAAAATCTTTTGAAATCACTATTGTACATCATTTCTCTCAAAAGATTAAATGCATAATTTTCATTCATTATAAATCTTAAATGCATTTTATCTCTATATTTTTATATGTTCTGTGATACAGGTTCAACCTCCAATGGCCTTTTTTCATTTGATAGTCATGAGGTTGAAAACCCACAACTTCTATCCCGGACTGTAAAGACAAACATAGAAACAGAACCAATCAACACTCTCTTACCCCCAAAATGAAGTATGAATGAGCGTGAGGAAGAAAGTGCTTTAGTGCACCACATAAGGAAGGTTATGAAGTCAACCCAGCAGCTCTGTCTCCTACAAAGATGAGTAGTATTTAAACCAAGGCAACTGCTAGCCCCCATACATCTTCTCAAAAAGACGTAATGGCTGAAAAGGCATAAAAACAGTTACTAGATTCATCCTCTCAACAAGGTGCGTCTATTGAAATTCGCTTGTCAGCCAGGGTATCCGATGTAGTGTCACCACCTCAAATATAAACAATTCTTGATGCACAAGGAAATGCTACACACACAAAGGAAGAGTTGACGGAAATAAAAGTTTTGACCATTTTACAGTCAGATTTGATTGTTCAAGGTTCTTTAATAGACCAATTTCCTTACAGGTGTTATGAGAGGATACTGATCGAATAGCCATATGTCAGTGGTCAGTATCTACCTCCCCAGGATTAAATCCCCTGGATGCATCTACGGATAGTGGATCTGACATAGGTGCATATCGGAAACTTGTTGACAATGATTCAGATATTACCTGATGAGTCACAAGGAAATGTCTTCACAGACATTAAAAGGGAACTTTGATCTTTATGCTAAATTCTTTGAATCATTATTTACCTTCCCAGAGTTTAAATCTGGAACCCTAAAAGGGAAACTAGCAACTTGTAGATTATGACTCAGATTCATCTGACAAGTCTAACAAGGATGCGGATTTGCGAACTCCCATTGTACCACCTATGACCTCCTTAAGGATGAGTAAGGTGATTTTCCTTGCAGGTACAACTGGAGTTTGGAGCTATTAGAGGAGTGATACACTTGTGAGAATGAGTGTAAACACGAGTGGAGAAAAGAGTGAAACACATGTGAGGTACACGAAACGGAATCACACACTCACTGTGAGGAAGAAAGAGAAACACCATATCCCATTCCTTATCCCTAAACATGGTTCTTGATACTTCGGGTCTCGAATCTGTTTATGATTGGAACCTAACTCTTGAGGACCTAACATTTACAGATTGGATTATAATACTTCGGGACCTAACAAGTTGGGAGCTAACTATTGGTAATAATTGGTAATCTCACCGTTGGGAGGTATAAGGAGTTGGGAATATTGGTTAACAGGATGATCAACAGTGAATCCGTTATGTAGAATTTCAAGGGACATGGTTGATCAGACTATGACTTGTTATTTTTTTTCCATCCAAGTGAAATATGAGAACTCCTTCAGACGATAGCATACATTCCTTCTCTAAGGGGGAGATAAAAGCTTAAGTAATAGTTTGGAGGATTCCTCAACTAAGGGGGAGAAATAGCAGGAAGGAGGAAAAAGGTAAAGCACATGTACACTACACCACACCATTGTTGTTTGTAACTATGGATCCTATTGTACGGGAGAGGTGGTAAAACACAAGGTAATATCCTAGTAATCAGAAGAAGAGGTTTGGTTCATCACTATTCTTCATAAGGGGAGAAACTGTTTTCCAAAAGGGGAGTACCATTAGTTCTTATCTGCGGATCTTATTGTACGGGAGAGGTGGTAGACGAAGGTGATCTCCTTTAAGCAGTTGATTCTCATAGGGGGGAAGCAAGAGAGATATGTGCTTCTCAACAGGAAATGTGGTTGTACAAAAGAAGCTGTTGATGATTACTTCAAGACTGAGAAGTATTATCTGGAAGAGATTTGAAGAACCAAGGAAATGAAGATGAAACTACTTGAAGATCTGTTCAGTACTAGAGGAATATGCATCTTTCATTTTAGTTACTCAAGAAATCTAGAAATGCAGTATTTGATCCAGAAAACCAGTAGCATTATTTACAAGTCCTGACACTTTACTTTTTCTAGTTGTTAGTTGAGTTATCTTCTCTATTTAATTTGTTTGTTAGGTTTAACAATCAAATAGGGGGAAATTGTTGGTGAGACTGCGTAGTCGTATGAACAGTTACATGATAACTCAACACGATAACAACACTAGACCAAGACAGGTTAATAATACTACGTTTACACAAGAAATCAGGAAGAATGAAGAAAAGGCAAATATAAAGAATCAGAATATTAGAAGAAGGCCTGAAGTCTGTCTACAGGCCACTGAAAGAAGTTCATTAATATGATCATGCCTCAGTGAAGAACAAAGGTTAAAGACTTTCAAAGTTTCAGAAATGTTGAAGATTCAGTGTATAAGTGCTACAAGAAGATTTCAGTGTATTGACATTGATTGAAGATAGACAGTGTTCGAAGCATAGGAATCTGAAAAATTGAAGACATGGTATAGATAGAGGTTATTGAAGACGTTGTCTAAAGTACCATAAAGTATTCCAGTGAAAGTACAGTTATTTATTGACAGTCAGTGTCTGAAGCGATAAAGTTGTTGCAAGCTTAACAATTTAATCAAGGCCATAATACGAAAACCTGGATCGGGGTTAGTCGTCTGTGAACCAGACCAGTGGCACTAGGCGTCAACAGCTCGTGAAAGGAATCTGGGTATTATTTTTAGAAGAATTGTTAAGTTGAGGAACGTACTTGGATTGAACATTTATTTGTTAAAGTACTAGAAGTGGTGCGCGGGGTATACAACTAAACAACTCAGGGGACTAGCGAAGCTCAAAGTTTAATTGGTAAATTAAATAAATTTATTTAGTGGACTTTAATATAATTTATTTAATAAACTTAAAATGATTTATTTTATAAACTTTAAATAAGTTTATTTTATAAATCTAAATTGGTTTATTTATATAAGTTATATTTAAGTTTATTTTATAAATTAATTTAGTTACAATTTAAACTTAAAAAGAAAAAGAAAATAAAATAAAGAAAGAAAAGAAAAAGAAAAGAAAAAGAAAAAGAAAAAGAAAAGAAAAAGAGAAAAGAGAAAAAGAAAACAAAGAAAAAGAAAAAAATATAAATAAAAAGAAAAGAAAAAGAAAAAGAAAATAAAGAAAAAGAGAAAAAGAAAAAGAAAATAAAGAAAAAGAAAAAAATAAAAAGAAAACAAGCAGGCGATTGTTTTTTGAGTACTAATACTAGTACTTGTTTGCTTAGTACAACTGTTGTACTAGTACACCAGGAGGTCGCCACAGGTTTCCCCCTCCCCTTGGTACCCATAGGCCAGTTACTTTGAATTAGTTAAATTTAGTTTAAGTACATTTAATGTACTAGTAGTATACTGGTCGCCACACAAATAAACTAAGCCTCCTGTATCTCTTGATCGCCACAGAACAGATACTTGTCGCCACATAATTCTCAGCCACTACTTTATTGTACGTTCAATTTATTTGTGTGGTTAAAATTGAGCCACACTTTTGAATTGAATAAAAATACTACACTTTGCAGCAGAAGCATTCACGCTATTGGATTAATTTCTGTTCATCTTCTCTCCCAAGAGAGGTGAAAAAATAGCACCAAAGATTTTCAGAGAAGTTCAAGCTTTTTGTATATCCGTTTAACTTCTCACCGGAGTTACGTCATAATGCCTTATTTAATTCTTGTATATTCTTAGGGGCATTATAATCGTTACCCGGTAATTAAATCCTAGTACAAACAAAAGCTAGATCGTTGTATAGGATTTGATTTATAAATCTTTGTAGTAGCTAGGAACTTTGTTGTTCTTAGATTGTAGCCGGATAATTTATTTACCGGAGTGTGGCAACATCCCTCGCGGATTTATATATGAATATATACTTCCCCGAATATCTTGTGTTCCTTGTTTTATTGTTCCAAACACTATATATCTCAAGAACACGAAACCACTAACCGAACACTAAATCTATATCCGCTAAAGATTCGAATTTTTTTTTAATTTAGTGATTATCGTATTCAACCCCCTTTCTACGATAATTCGGGACCTAAAATTCCTTTAATGCAACCACAGGAAGGCGGTGTTCGTGGTCAGAGACCTCCGGGCCTATGCCTGGACAGAAGGCCTCCTCCTGTAGTCAATGAGTGTCCTCATTGGGGATGTGGGGTAAATTCTGGTGTGTGCTTTGGGAGCTTTGTCTCTGTAGTCAACGGGTGTCCTCATTGGGAGACTTCGGAATATCCTGCACTTTGCACCCAAAAGCTTGGGATCACTTGTCCTGCAATCTGGTAGGGGCTCCTTATCCGGGGGACAAGGAAGCGTCCAACATTTGGGGTGAATCATGGCTATACCTGTGTTCACGGATTAGAGAAATAGCCGGTAGCTGAGGGTTATTCTTGGCCAGGGAAATGCCTTATCCGTAAAGTCTCAAAGCCGCGGACGAGCCTTGGGCCTTTGTGGTTGGGCCTCATCGGCGGACATCCCTAAAGCTAGTAGAAGACGGTTTCCAGTAGGTTCCCTACTGGGCCTCGGGACAAGAGATCTAATCCTATTAGGTTTCTTGTTCCCTAAGAACTATGTTGGCTTGATTCCCTTTAAATAGGGATACGTAGGAAAATTATAAGGGGTCATAAGCGAGAGCGGAAAGGAGCCACCACTAACCCTAAGCAATTCAGCCACCAATAATCTCAAACACCAAACACTGTTCATCAAATCCGATGATTACTATTCACCTTTTCCGATGAATAACCACCATCACAGATCTTTTTTCCGGCTACAAACCTCAAACTTTGTTGCTACCAAATTCCTCCGTCAACAAATTGGCGCTAGAAGGAGGGGCCTAATCAAGATTTGCATCTAGGAGGAAAGATGTCTCAATATCATGATAGAAGTTCTGAAGAGGAGTCTGATCATGGCTATGACCGCCATGAGCCGTATGTTCTGCCTACGATTGATCGCCCCACTCCAAACGTTGGGGGTCAACCACCTGTTCTGATCACTAATGCTGATTTTCTGGAGCAACTATACCGCATGGGAGATGCTCTGAACGGATTCGACTCAAGGCTGATCACAGTGGAGAGGAGCAAGACTAGAAGATGCCTTCATCCGAATCATCCTGCCCACGCACCAGGTAAAGCTCCCATGACTGAGAGATATGCCTTGGTCGGTGGCGGTCGAACCGAAGGCGGGCATATACCAATAACCCCACGATGTCTGAATTACTCCAATGATGCAACCCCGATTGTTGAACTTCTTGATGAAGATACTAATGGAAGAGAGGTATTGCGGGCAGATAACTGGGTAATCACTCACCTGCACTGATGGGCATACTCTTGAGGAATTTCGGCAAGCGGAATCTATGCCGACAAATGAACAACGAGGTTTCGCTGCTTTGAAGGATCGCTTGGGATATGATGATCTAAGGATGGTACTGTTGAAATGGCAGAGAGATGCCGATCACGGAGATGTGATGCCCCATGGCCCAACGTGTATGCCCCTAAATCCCCTTGAGAATCAGGAGCGGCACCGCGACCATGAGAGAGCTCCTCCTCGTGGATCGATAGACCGGTATGGTTGAGGATATGAAAGTGACCGTTGGAGGAGACCCCAGTGGAGGGGAAGAGGTGGAGGCCGAGGTAGATACTTGGACGAATATCACCGTGATAACTATCGTGGTCACAGGGATACTTGCACATACAACTGAGCTGAAAGAGATAACTATGTAGAGAATGACGGTCATAGGGATATCCAGAATTATGATCGTGAGACGCCTCAGGGCCGCGGCCGAGGTCAGGGAGAAAATCCGGAAGGAGATCAAGGGCGAAACCAAGAGGTAGTAGTGGTACCTAGAGGAGGACAAACCGATGCCCAAAACACTAATCAAAAACAGGCTCCTCGAGGTGGAAATCAAGTAGTGCTACCTCCACCTCAGCCCCAAGGTCCACAACCTCGCATGCAGAATATCCATGGTGTGGGAACTTTTAATGTGGATGTTTGGAAGAGGTTGTTCAATCATTTAGAAGGAAGAGTAACGACAACGACTGAAATTTCTTCGCCATTTTCTGCAGCCGTAAGGGAGGCTCAGTTACCGGCCAGATATCTTAACACAACTAGCGATCTTCGGTTCCATGGAAGCTTAGATCCTGTGGAATTTTTGGGTCTATTCAATATAGAGATGGACATGTATCAAGTTCCAGACTTGGCCTGATGCCGACTCTTGGCGGCAACTTTCAGGGAAAGCGCTCAGCAATGGCTTCAAAACTTGGACCGGGGGTGATCACTTCTAGATGGACGTGTATCAAGTTCCAGACTTGGCCTGATGCCGACTCTTGGCGGCAACTTTCAGGGAAAGCGCTCAGCAATGGCTTCAAAACTTGGACCGGGGGTGATCACTTCTTGGGACCAGATGAAAACCTTGTTCTTGACCAAGTTCCAAGCAGTTGTGAGATATGCTCCATCTGTCACTACTCTGGCTAATGTCAAACAAAGGGAGACTGAAATCTTGACATCTTACTTTAAAAGGTTCAACGCTGAGTCTACCAGCGTAAGAGGTGCTCCGGATGAAGCTTTGAAATTTTTTTTGATAGCAGGGTTAAGGGTTGGCTCATATTTCTGGAAATATTTGCAGGGAAAAGACTCGGCTACTTTGGAAGATGTCATTGCTTTGGCGGAATCATTCAAGGCCATAGAACAATATTTGGAAGAGGTGCAACCCACTTTGCAAATAAGCCAGAGAGGCAGAGCAAGGAAGAGGGATAGATCTCTGAGCCCAAGATATCGAAGAGGTAGTCGAAGCCCGAATCGGGTAAATGCTACGACTGTAAGGAGGGAGTAGAGCCCTTCCTCGAGCTATGACAACAGAACTAGCGGCTACACCCCTTTGGCTACATCGATTGAGCACATCTTTGAGGTAAACAAGAATATAGGACTTTTTAGAAAGCCAGAGGCTCTGTCATCTTGGCAAAGCAAAGATAAGAAGAAGCCCGGTTTTGACCATTGACTAACATCCATAGGGTGGAATCTCGACCACCCAAAATATTGAAGGGAGAATCAATGGGTATCACCTTCAGAGAGGCAGATGCCAGGTAGGTGCATCACCCCCATAATGATGCCTTGGTCATTTCTCTCCAAATCAGAACTAAAAATGTTTACAGAGTCTTCGTGGATAATGAAAGCTCAGCAAACATCCTTTACTACAGCACCTTTAAGAAGATGGGATTACCTGATCGAGATATGTTAGGAGAGGATTCTTGGGTCTACGGTTTTTCTGGTGAAGGAGTTAGAATCATGGGATCAATTCAATTGCCATGCACCCAGGGAGAAAGCCCGATGTCCGTAATAAAGATGCTCAATTTTAAGGTTCTAAATCAGGATTCATCTCACAATGTGCTACTGGGACGACCTTTTCTCAGGGAAATGAGGGTCATCACTTCGATCCACTATCTCACCATCAAATTTCCAACCCTAAACGGAGTTGGAAATATAAAAGGCTCTCAATATGACTCCCAGGAATGTTACAGACAAGCTATGAGGGACTTTAGAATAAAGGATGTCCAAGTCGGAGATACCTCAGATGATGAACTTGAGAGAAGTATCGAACAACCAATCGAGGATATTCGTGTCCATTATTATGTTGAAGAAGAAAATGAATACGCCTCCGAGTTGCCTTCAACAACGTTGTTCTTAGAAGACACTATCAGGATTGAAATGTAGGAAAAAGAAGAGCCCCCAAACAACATAATCCAAGCAAATTTTAATGGGGAACGGCTCGAAGGGAGATTTAATATTTTGTAGAGCCTTAGATAAGATATATATAATATGGATGCCCCACTTTCGGAGGGCGCGCCCTTATCTTCAAGAGTTTCGGAAGAGGTTAATGCCCATGTACTTCAAGGCGCGCCTTCTCCCATTCCAAACCTGAAAGAAGTTGATGCCCCTGTCATGCAGGGCGTGCCTTCACTCAGAAAAGAACTCGATGCTCCTCCTCTAGATGATGGGCCTTCTAAACAAAGTGGTGAGGATTATAATCAGCTCGATTTGGATCCACGGATTCCGAAGGCGGCAGAGAAAATGGGACCAGCCGAAGACACAGCTGAAATCCCTATCGATGAGAAGGATCCAAGCAAAGTTCTGAAGATTGGGTCTTAGTTGACTCCAAGGCTGAAGGAGGAGATTTCAATCTTTCTCTTGGCGAATCTTGATGTGTTTGCATGGAGTCACTCAGACATGGTTGGAATTGATCCAGAAGTCATGTGTTATCGATTAAATATTGATTCCAAACATAAAGGGGTTCGACAAAAGCACAAAGCTGCAAGTGAAGAAAGGGCTGTAGCATTGGCAGATGAAGTAGATAGACTCTTAGACGTCAGACTAATAAGAGAATCTTTTTACTCGGAATGGTTGGAAAAACTGGTGTTAGTGAAAAAACCCAACGGGAAGTGGAGAACTTGTGTGAACTTCATCGATCTAAATAAAGCATGCCCAAAAGATAGCTTTCCTTTGCCAAGAATTGATCAGTTGGTTGATGCAACGGCCGGACATGCTTTGCTAAGTTTCATGGACGTGTACTCTAGCTATAATCAAATTCCCATGTATGAACCTGATCAAGAGCATACCTCCTTCATCACTGACAGAGGTCTCTATTGTTACATCAGAATGCTATTTGGTCTAATCAATGCTGAGGCGACTTATCAAAGGATGGTGAATAAGATGTTTAAGAAGTAGATCGGGAAAACAATGGAGGTGTACATGGATGATATGCTGGTAAAATCCAAGAGAACAGAGGATCATATAGCGGATTTAGCAGAGATGTTCCACATTCCGAGAAAATATAGGATGAAGCTGAATCCTCAGAAATGCGTATTTGGCGTAGAGTCAGGAAAATTCCTGGGATTCATGATAAATCACCGAGCGAGGCAAATCCCGCAAAAATCAAAGCCCTGCTGGACATGAAATCTCCCACCAGCATTAAGCAAGTGCAGAGTTTGACGGGAAGAATTACGGCATTAAATCGATTTGTATCAAAATCTTCAGATAGATGCAAGGAATTCTGTAAGGCAATTAAGGGCATGGGAAAAGATTTTGTGTGGATCTCGGACTGTGAGGAAGCTTTTCAAAAAATCAAAGAACAATTGGGAAATCCTCATATGTTGGCAAAGCCAGAAGATGGGGAAACATTGATTATTTACTTGGCAGTCTCAGAATACTCCATCAGCGCGGTGTTGGTAAAAGAGGAAGAATGTAGCCAGTCACCGGTATATTATGTAAGTAAGAGATTATTGGATGCAGAAACTAGATACACCAGCATGAAAAAAGTAGTGTATGCCCTTGTCCTTGCGGCACGAAAGCTAAGGCCATACTTCCAAGCTCATCGAACAGAGGTCCGCACCGCTTATCCTCTCAAGCACATTTTACATAAGCCAGAGTTGTCAGGAAGAATGCTAAAGTGGGCAGTAGAGTTAGGACAATTCGATCTGGAATATTTCCCTCGCACGGCAATCAAGGGGCATGTGTTGGCTGATTTCATACTTGAGTTCGATTTTGAGGTAGATGATAAGGCCATAGTATTGGCAGAGCCTTCCTCACAGGTAAATGCCCCTATCGAAGTGAGAGAAGAGTTTCCACACCCTTGGCGGGTCTTGCATGTTGATGGGGCTGTGAATAATAATGGAGCAGGAGCCGGGACTGTTTCGGTTACCCCGGAAGGACATCATTTGATGAATGCCATTCACGTCAAGTTTTATGTCACCAATAACAAAGCTAAGTATGAAGCACTAATCAATGGCCTGAAGATAGCTTTGGAAGTGGGGGTCGTGAATTTTGATAGCTCGGAGCGACTCGGAGTTAGTAGTAAATCAATTTAATGGAGGGTTCCAGGCCCGAGAACCTCGAACTGAATTATATATGAGATGTGTGCAGCGCCTACCTAAAAGGTTTGGAAGTACCAAGCTGGAAGGCGTGCCAAGAGAAGAAAACAACAATGCAGATGCCTTGGCAAAGATGGGCTCAAAGATGGACAACATGTTGCTAGGACAAATTGGATTGGGAATTCAAGAAATCCCGAGTATTCCAGAAGTTAATGTGTTTCAGATGCAAGAGATCCCACAGGAGACTTGGATGAGCCCTATTCACAACTATATCCGAGCAGGGACTTTTCCAGAAGACATGCTACAGGCCCGATGCCTTCGTTATCAGGCTGCGAAGTACGTTGAGTATGATGGGGTGCTATATAAGAGAGGGTTTAATCAACCGCTTTTATAATGTGTGGATCTGGAAGAAGGGAATTATATTCTAAGAGAAGTACATGAAGGTATTTGTGGGAACCACTCAGGGGGTGGTTCGTTGGCATTAAAAGTCATTAGACAGGGATATTATTGGCCAACCATAAAATAAGATGCATTCAAGTTTGTTAGGGCATGTGATCGTTGCCAAAAATTCGCTAATTATTCAAACGCCCCAGCAATATCCATAACTTCGTTGGCAAGTCCTTGTCCTTTCGCTATGTGGGGGATTAACCTCATTGGAGAACTTCCCAAGGCAAAAGGGGGTGTGAAATATGCCGTGGTGGCTGTTGATTATTTTACAAAATTGGCGGAAGTTATGCCATTTGTTATAACCGGTATTTTATTTATCCTTTAATTGATATATATGTGTGTATATATTAAGTGAATTAAATAAAAACTTTGTGAATATGTGCTTGTGTAATTCGAATTATGCTAAATAATTGTGTGATATTATTTGGAATTTTAGAAAATAAGAAATGCATTATTTGCTATCTATGTAGGTTATAAAATGCATTTTATTATCCAAGAAAAATCATTTGTAAAATTATTTTCGAAATTGATCTTATTAAATTCCTAAAATTCTAATTCTAAACTATTTTATGGTGTCACTCTTGTAATTTATAGATTTATGGTTTTATTAATAAAATGTATTATTTATATTTAATTAGATTAATAATTATGTGATTACCTAATTGCCCTTGCATGCATTTTTACCCTTAATAAAAAGTGAGGACATTCATGTCTTTATCCACTTCACTAACTCCTTTCTAGCTAACCAAATGACCACTATAGCCTTGCATGCATGTTGTGCTAGTTAAGAAAGAAGGACAAGGAAGTAATTTACCACTCCACTACCCATTAAATAACAAATAAAATGATCAAACATGTGATCATTCTCCACTTGAACACTCCACCCTCACCCTCACCCTCCTCCCTTCCCTCTCTCTCTCTCTCTCTCTCTCTCTCTCTCTCTCTCTCTCTCTCTCTCTCTCTCTCTCTCTCTCTCTCTCTCTCTCTCTCTCTCTCTCTCTCTCTCTCTCTCTCTCTCTCTCTCTCTCTCTCTCTCTCTCTCTCTCTCTCTCTCTCTCTCTCTCTCTCTCTCTCTCGGCAGAACACACACACACTCCTCCTTCTTTTTCATTCCCAAACACCAAGAATTCTAGTGTAATTTCACTCCCTCAATCTTGTTAAACCTCTTCCATACATATTTGTGTAGAGTTTTGCATGTTTGTTGAATGATTTGGTGTTGCATGTAAGAGGTAAGTACAAAACTCAAGTGGAAGGCCTTAGTTCTTATGAACTTAGGGTTTAAACTAAGAGTTAAATTAGCAAAGGGTTGTGAAGGGCAATACATGGGAGTTTTACTCACATGCAAATTCCATTCCTTCCCTCTTTCATTCGTCCATGACTCAAAAGGAGCCGAATGGAGTGGTTGTTTGTATTATTGTTTGATCTTGATTGCTATGTGCTTAAATCATGATTTTTGGAGATATTACCATAGTTTAAACCTTTGTATGTTATGGATGTCTTATATATGATCATGATAAGGTTTCATGATAGTTTTATGGAATAAAATTATAAATATGATCATCATAAGGTTTCATGTTAGTTTTATGGAATAAAATCTAAGTGCTAGTAAGATATCTTTAGTATAAGTCAAGATCATAATTGCATGCCATGATTTGTGAGATTTTGAGCCTTAAATTGATTTGCATGTGATGTTAAGTGCTTTGTTATGATAATATATAGTTCGTAAAGTGCTTTGTTATGTTTGCATATTCGTTTTGTGCATAAGTACTCGAAAATGTGATTTAAGTGTTAGTCTTGCTATTTTGTTTATATAATTTGGTCATGATGCATTAGGGTAAGAATGATCTCCACCATATGATAGTGGGATAAATTAGAGTATTAGGATAGTAATTATGTTTGGTTGAAGTTTGGGATCATGGTTTATAAGTAGGAGTTAAGGTGGAAGAAGTTAGAATAGATTCCAACATTTTCCAGATTTGAGGTTTAACTTTTGAGTGAGAAATGAATAAGCGTTTATTAGGCCCTGGAAGGCCCAAGCTACCAGGGGTTAGGACTTGACCTATAGTCAATCCTAGAAGCTTTAAATGAGAAAAATCAATCCATTTAGTTAAGGTGCACAAGTCAAAACTTGAATTCTACCCGAACAGGGACAGTTTGAGTTAGGAGCAAGTTTGATCTTAGAAAGTGATGTTATGGTAGGCCCTCATTAGGCCTCGATTAGCACTGATATTAGGGAGTATGTGGGAGGTTTACAAGCCATAGTTTAGGAGTTTAGAGTTAAAATAAAGGGTATAAAGTGAGAGCAAAACATGGCAGTTCAGGTGTCGCTGGAACAGGGGAGAGTCAACTTTGGGAGTAGGCCCAGGGAGGCCTTGGTGTCATTCCAAGTGCACAAGTTAGGTTTAGATTCTGAGATTCCAGTGTAGTAATTTGAGTATCAAACTTTAAGTGGAAGAGGGATCAATGACACTAAAAACCATTTGATGTCTTTAGAGGTAACACTAAAAACCAAGTGCACTGAGGAACACTTTGACTTTGCACTTAGTTTTCGAGTCTTTAGAGGTAAGGCCTGAGTTTAACATTGAGTTCTTATGATAGTTAGAGTTCAATAGGAGGTTAGGCCAGGGTTGTGGTCAAGTGAAATGTGGTTGGTTTGATGGGGCACTTCGAATTAGGAGAGATAGTTGGGTGGAATTAGGCTAGTTAGCACTTCGAGTCATTTGTGTTAGTGGAGTGAGATCATTCAATACTTAATAGTGCACTATATTTTAAATAATATATTATGTGACTAAATGTATTATGTGCTCCTAAATGACTACTTGGGACATGATGCTATTATATGAATACTAAGAGTCGAACGTGTAATTAGGCCTAAGTGCCACTATGATTCGAATTTCCTATAACTAGGATGGAGATTTTGTGAGAATATATTTTGATGAGGTTTAATATTTTGTGTAGGCTCAGGAAAAGATAGTAAGTTTGCCGTCAAAGTCGAGTAGTGCTCCCGGTTGCTTCCACGATCAAGACGAGAGTTAGTCCAGCCTTCTTAAGGCAAGTGTTTCCCCCTTATCAATTCTATATATTGCAAGTGTTCTTAAACCCTCTCGAGATATGTTTCGAGTTATTCTAAACTTTTAAGATGTATTGCATGTATTCCGCACCACTCCTTTGAATTATGATATCATGCTCGTATAATGATCATTAATATTCTTGTCACCATGATATATCTTTACAAATACTCTGATTTTAGATTGAGATATTGCAAATGCTATGCCATGCTTACGATTCTTGGACTTGCTTTAAGTCTATTTATGCTCTTATAAAAATCACGCCCTTATCACTATTTTATTTCAATTTGAACTATTACCTACCTTTGATTTAAACCGAATGTCTTGGCTATTTCGAGATACCCTTATAAACTAAAATACTTCAATTGCCTTGATTGTGTAATCTCTCTTGATTAACCGTTATTCCTTTTTACTCTCACACCTCCAAGTAACCAACTCTTTATATATATCCTTATAATCATACCCAAATTTTGTCACTAGATATATGCCATATATAACCCTCAAAATTTGAGATCTCTATCTTGTTGACTAATATTATGATTCTTTTTTCAATACTTTCTTCCCTGGTTGTCAAACCATTGATGTCCATATTTGAAAACCCTGCTAGTGAGAAGTTAAATCATTCTGATAAGAGTTTCATAACTCGAATCCTTGATTGATGATTTAAACTCCTTTGTTTAAAATCTTGTAAAATTCTCATTGGCATCAGTTTTATAAAAGATAATTAATCTTTAAATAAAAGAATGTTTTCTTAATATTGGTGGATTGGAGTAAGATGCAAGTCCCTTTCACATTTATTATATTAGGCTTAAAAGATGCCTAGTGATCCCAATCAAATTGTTTAGAACCCAGCGAGGTTCAGGATTACTTCGCGGCTGATCACCGACTGTAATCCGTAGCGTCATAAAATGATTTTGAGCAATGATTTGGTCACAAATATTTTGACTTGAATAATGATTCCATACACCTCCAGATTATAATTTGATATGATGTTAATTTCTGTCTTATGATATACCTTGCTGAGCGTTTGGCTCACTTCTTGCTTTTCATTCATGATATTTCAGCTAGCAAGTATGGTTAGATACAAGCAAACTGCTTGTAAGTCAACCGGTGGAGATGCTGAGGCTTATGTGAGAGCGCGGGTAGTATAATTGGCATTCGTGTGAGGACCGATAGCTTTATATATAAGGTGTAATAGTTGTAGTATTGGACTATTCAAACCCTGAACCTTTGCGATCTTGGATTTTGTTGTTAACAGCCGTTGTAATAACTTTATATTTATTCAGTTGTATGTTGTTAGTGTTATTTTGGGGCTGTGATACCATTGGACACAATCACAGCTAAGAAAATCAAGGATTTTGTCTTCAATTCTATAGTCTGCAGATTTGGTATACCGTATAAACTCATATCTGAGAATGGGAAGCAGTTTGCAATAAGGAGTTGAAGAAGCTTTGCGAAGACTTGAACATCAAGAAAGATATCGCTGCAGTCTACCACCCCCAAAGTAATGGCCAGACGGAGGCCATAAACAAGATCATTAAACATACACTAAAGGCCAAGATGGAGGAAAAGAGGGGAGATTGGCAAGAACAGATACCAATGGTCCTTTGGTCTTATAACACAACTCTAAGGTCGACTACGAGCGACTCCCCTTTTATGCTAACCTACGGGTATGAGGCTATGATTCTTGTAGAAGTAGGAGCTGGATCGTTGCGAAGGGATTTGTTCATTGAGGAAGATGCAGAGGTCAACCAAAGGCTCCACTTGGATTTGCTGGGCGAAGCTAGAATGAATTCTCAGTTGAAGCTTGTTGCATATTAGCATAGAATCGCCATGTATTTCAATAAAAAGGTGACGTCTGTGCCTTATAAGATGGGAGATCTTGTTTTACGAAAAGTCAAGCCGAATACTAAAATAGCTCAGCATGGAGTGATTGGAGCTAATTGGGAAGGACCATATAGGGTCAAAGTTATACTTTGGAAGGGGACTTATCGCTTGTAAGATTTATATGGCAAGCTCATCCCCCGGGCTTGGAATGCAGAGCACTTGCGAAAATATTATCAATAGGGTGCGGTCTTGGCCCCTCACTTCTATGCTTGATTTTTATGTAATAGACTAGTGGCAAATAAATTCCTCCTAGCCTAGGGGGTAGTATATATGACTGCGAACCTTGGAACTAGCTGAATGATTCAATTTTAAATAACTTTCCCATAGAGCATAGTAGCCATAGGACTGGTGTAATTTTCACACTAGAGCGCATTATTAATAAAAGAAAAAGATATTTAGTTATATATTTTTTAGAATATTGGAGTAAAACTATGCATTAGGCGCGCCCTAAAAGTAGAGGTGCCTTAATAAATATTACTTGTTAAAATTTATACTCAGAAGATAAGAGGACCCGCCCCATAGCAGGGGATGCCCAGACAATATTTAGTTGGTAGAAAATAAAACTCAAATAAATCATAAAGCATGTTTCAAGATTACAACACAAAAATAAAAATGAATATTTCAAGATTGTCATGGCCAAGTAAGCATAAATATTACTTGTCTGTTAGTGGTTGAGCCTTGGGTATATCTTTCCTTGGCGGTTTGGACTTGGATTTGTCACTAGGACGCGCCCCAAATGACTTGGGAATCTTAGAAGGAGCCATTTCTGCATAAAACATATGAAAGATATTAGTAAACCATAGCAGAAAGGTGCGCCTAGCGCTTAGAGCGCGCCCAAACAAGATTAAAATTGTTATTAAATAAGTAATACATGTGTTTATGGTATGCAGAAGTAGCAAATAAAGATAAATGCAAGTACGAGGCGAATAAAGTACAATGTGATGTATACGAATAAAGAAACTAAGGCGACAGTAAAGTAAAACACAGAGAGGACGCGCCCTGAAGGGAAGGCATGCCCCAGCAAGTACTATTGTTATTCAAACATATTGGGGGTTTACTTTGGGTGATGCTATCTTCATGTTCTTTTTCATCTTTTTCATCATCACTGTCAACTTCTACAACACGAGTAAGGGGAACGCCTTTCCTAAACTCTGTATACCTATATTTAGTCCCAACACGGTCAAAAAGTATGCCAACTCGCATTAGGTTGGACTCTGTAACGAGTGTCTTCAAATTCCATCTCTCTGCAGCAATCTTGAGTATGGCTTCCGCTCTTTCTTTGGGCGTGACCTCAAGTTCCCGCACAGAGGGCTTGTCTGGTACAGAAAGGAAGAATAACATGATAATAATAAAATAATATGTTAAAGTTAAAAATAAAAAAGAAATAAGTAGGGCGCGCCCTTACTTGGGTCTGTGTTGAACTGGATTCTAATTCCGGGGACGTCATATAAGTAAAAGAAATTTTCTTTCCATCCTTTCTCGTGGCTAATTTTCCCTGATGAGAAGCCCTTCTTGTTATGTTTCTTGTCCACAACCAGATAGTAGTAGCCATGATCAGACTCTGCGAGGCTAAAGAAGTGGCTAACTTCTTCCATAGAAGGTGCAGGGAATCCTAGATCCATGTACATAATGTACAATGCTAGAACAAGTTTGTAGTTGTTGGGAGATAATTGGAGAGGGGCCAAGTCCTATAACTCAATCACATTTCTCAAGAAGGGATGGAGAGGCGCGCCCACACCTAAAGTTACCGGCTTTGAATTGGTAACCATCATTGGAATTCTGAAGTTCCTGCCATAATTGAAGATATGGGGGCGCATCATGCTTAGAAGGCGCGCCCATATTCCCTCCATATGAAGGGTTTCGATCACATAAACGCAACAGAAACAGTAATTAAAAACGTGAAAAATCAGAATTTTTGAAACCCACCGCAGGATCCATGCGAAAATAGATATTTAAATTCGTAGATCGGATTTTTTACCTTAAGAAGATTTACAAATTGGTTGACTAATGGAGATCCAAATCTTGTTCAATCACCATGCATCCCGCTCTCGCGATCTACGCTCTATCGGTATCCACACGAATGCTTAAACGAAAGGATTGAATGTGTACTAGCACAAACTCGTTTCTTCTTGCTCTCTCCATCTTCTCCCTTGATGGCTAGGATTTTAGTAAATGTCTTACATCCCAAATCAGCCACACAAGAGATATTATATAGAGAGTATAATAAGAATTATAACTCTTAACTAATTATGAGTTATTATTAATTCGAAATTCCTATTTGTATAATAATTAAGTCACACTTAATTATTTAACAAATGAATTTCATATTTAATATTAGTACATTCGAATAACAATATTTATCTAATTAATTAAGTCATACTTAATTAATATTATAAATAATTTGAATTATTTTAATATAATTGAAATCCATTTTAAATTAAATAATCTATCAAGCATTCTTAGTATGTGACCTTATAGGTTATTATTACGTTGGCAATGAATTTTAAATCTAATTTAAAATCGTAAACAATGATCGACATCTAGTAATACATCATTGCTACCCAAGTAATAATAATTGAATCGGTGATCGATTAAACCTTTGGTGAATAATGTACAATGTAATATAATCCCTTTAACCAAATATTATAGATTAAACTAGAGGCATGTAATGTGTTATCCTCATCATAGTTTAATCCAAGTTTCCTTGATCAATGAGTAGACTATCATATCAAATCAACATTTGAGCGTGACCACGCATTTCATAGTCTAGCTCACACAAGAGGCCAATAATATCACTCCTAAAATAGGAGGGTTAAATCCCATTTAGATCATTCATATTTCTCATACGATTCATAATATACCCAATGTCCACTTTTATCATTACCTGGTCAAGGATAACTTTTAATGGAATCAATGTATATTAATTCTCACATAGAAATATAATGACTTCAGGTTTAAGGACCATTACATTATTATCACTGTGAGAATTACTTATGACACAACAGACATGTAGAATCTCACACTGGGACTGTCCAACACCATGTAAATATACATCAATCTGTGTTTTTTACTTTAGTATCATCATATCTATGATCAATGAGATGTGATCATTAGTCAACAAATACACCAGTCTTAATGCATTATTATTGTACCTTAATAATAATACTCGACTAGGGACCTTTAGGAATATTGATACTATTCTCGTAATCTCATTTCTAAGTCACGTACTTAGAGATATAGAATTGCATATCATATTCCAAGGACATTTATTAATCTAACATTTATATCGCAGTAAATTAATAATTAATAAATTATAAAGGGAATAATCGATAGAACATAAACATTAATAATCCTAATATCTTAAACTAAAACATCATAGTGTTGTCTCTAGGGCACAAACACTAACACCATATTGTAGAATTTCATTAGCCATTCTAATTGTTCATCTGAGTAATTAGATGAAAGCCCCACACAGAATAACTTTTCTTGTTCCTTTCTGAAACGTTTCTTCACGGCCTCCGTACAAACTTCATACTTACTTCAGTCAAAATCCAACTCGCTATTAGAAACTTCCCAGTGAACGAATGGAATGGGTGAAGGTGCTGGCGAGGGAGAAAACTGAAGGGTGTCTTCATCGGAAAAATTCATCTTATCATGAAGAGGCGAGGAGTTCTCTTCGGGCGCGCCCTCGGAGTTAGGGAAAGTAGGGCGCGCTGTGAGTGTTATGGAGAAAGACTCGGAGAGATCGCCCTATAGGAAATCTTGGACGGCCCTGCACCAACATTAACTCCAATCTCAGTAATTATGTACCTATCTGCGTTCAGTCCCTCCAGCCAGTCATCATTATCAAATTCTATATTAACAGGAACATGAGACCTTTATTTTTGAATTAATTTTTGCTTGCCTCTTCTTTGAGCTAAAGGAACATTGTCCATGGAAGAGCTGTTTGAAGAGTCTTCCATTAGTTTTCCTTCCTTAGACTCTTGAACAATGCGCGCCACACGATGTAAGAACTCGGGAGTATGGCGTTTGGAGGCTGAGGTTCGAAGTAAGAATTGAGAGGAGAATATATCCCAAGATTTGAAAGAATTCTTTGAAAGGATGAAAGGGAGAAGACGTGCCCTCATCTTTCAGCTGTCAAAAGAAAAATAAAAAAACCATTGAGGGCGCGTCCAGTAAAAAAAAGAGAAAAAAGAAGAAAATATGGATAGCAAATAGCAGAAGGCATGCACTGAGAAGGTGGCAGGCCCAATTCAGAAGTTATATGTGTTGATTAAAGCTAAAAACATCTATCATGAGTATCCTTAAAGGCGCGCTCTAAGTTAAGGTAACGCGAAGTAATTATTTATGTTTTTTGCTATAACACAGCAAGAAAATTACTAAAAAGAAATGAAGGGATAAGGCGCGCCTCAATAGGTGAAGGCGTATCTAAAGCTTAAAACCTAAGTATACTATTGATAAAAGGATAGTAAAATAAGATGGCGCGCCCTAAGCTGATGTCGCGCCCTAAGCTCTTGGCTCGCCTTTGGCAAATTTTTCAAAATAATAAATGCCCTGTGAATCTAAATTGGGTATAGAATAGTAACAGTTGAAATTCTTAAAAACATGAAATTGAAATTCAAAATCCGGAAATTTTGGATCTAAACATTGCAGAATATTTGCAGATATATACACAGATATATACAGATATACATACAGATATATACACATCAAAAGATGATTTGTGACTAAGAAGTTGAACAGATAATATGGCATGCACAATGATTTACTTGACAAAACTCAGAAATGCAAAAAGCTTTGTGTACCTTTTTTAATAATAAGAAAACTGACTGGAAAGGAACTTGAAAACGGCGGAGGATCGACTGATTCTAGAGAGATAAGGTTCTTAATCGCCGCCAGTGTTGTTTTTTGAGAAGAAAAAAAGAAATGAAAAAGAAGATGAAAAGTTAAAAAGTAAAAAAATGATTACCTGTATTTATAGATAAAAAATGATGTACGACGACTGTTAGTCCCATTAATCACGTCGGTCACGATTCCAGAGAAATAAGGGGACCGTTTTTTAACCGTTTGAAATCCAAAGGACGCACCCTCTTGGAGGCGCGCCGTGCCCTCTTTGATTATTGAAGCAATTTGAAAATTTGAATAGAGATAAAGTGGATTTCTAAAGGCGCGCCCTGTTGGAGGCATGCCCTGCAAGATAATATTGATGATAAATGAGTTTATATGAATTTTGATAAAGATGAGTAAAAAATCTCAATCCCATTTTCAATAGTATATGGAATTTGGGGGTAGTTGTTATGCCCAAAAATTGGTATAAACATTATTCAGGTCAAAATCAGATAGAATGGTCATAGTTGAGATATTTATGCCTAAATATAAGAAAAGGGGAATCTGTTATTAGAAAAAAGGAAGGCACGCCCTATGAATATGGGATGATGGCGCACCCTTATGGTTGAAAGATAAGAATGAGTTGTCAAGTTAACTGCCTTGGAGACCTGGTGAGTTGGTTTCCTAACGAGATCTAGGCGCGCCCTCGTGAGAGAGAGGGGCACGTCCTGTTGATGAGAAAGATGCTTGTTATAGTATGTTTAAAAAGATCCTTTTTCAATGGAAGGCCTTAGGGCGCATCCTGCGACAGTAAGGATGACTTAGTGAGATATTAGCTCAGTTATTTGGATGGTTTTTCTGGAAGATTCGAGGAAGATGAAGATGATTATTACTAACGTATTTGCTGTAGGTATTCTATTGAAGAACTCCATCATGTAATGCAACCACAGGAAGGCGGTGTCCGTGGTCAGGGACCTCCGGGGGTATGCTTGTACGAAAGGCCTCCTCCTGTAGTCAATGAGTGTCCTCATTGGGGATGTGGGGTAAATTCTGATGTGTGCTTTGGGAGCTATGTCTCTGTAGTTAACGGGTGTCCTCGTTGGGAGACTTCGGAGTATCCTGTACTTTGCACCCAGAAGCTTGGGATCACTTGTCCTGCAATCTAGTAGGGGATCCTTATCCGGGGGACAAGGATGCGTCCAATATTTAGGATGAATCACGGCTATACCTACATCCACGAATTAGAGAAACAGCTGGTACCAGAGGGTTATCCTTGGCCAGGGAGATGCTTTATCCGTGAAGTCTCGAAGCCGCGGACGAACCTTGGGCCTTTGTGGTTGGGCCTCATCGGCGGACATTCCTAAAGCTTGTAGAAGACAGTTTCCAGTAGGTTTCCTACTGGGCCTCAGGACAAGAGATCTAAGCCTATTAGGTTTCTTGTTCCCCAAGAACTACGTTGGCTTGATTCCCTATAAATAGGGATACGTAGGAAAATTGTAAGGGGTCAGAAGCGAGAGCGCAAAGGAGCCACCACTAACCCTAAGCAATCTCAGCCACCAATAATCTAAAACACCAAACACTGTTCATCATATCCGACGGTTACTGTTCACGTTTTTTGACGAAGAACCACCGTCACAGATCTTGTTTCCGGCTACAACCTCATACTTTGTTGCTACCAAATTCCTCCATCAACAGAAGGCTACGGGTGAACATCCAGTTTGGATATTCAATAACCGAATAAATATATTCAAAATAATTTAGTTTGATATCCGAATTTGTAAAATATGGTTCAGTATTTAAAAAGAATTTTTCAAATTAAACATAGTTTCTTTATTTCGTTATTACAGAGTGATGGCTGATTTTAGCATCTTCAAGACCAAGACCACCTGTTTTACCAGCCATTCTTGCTTGAGTATTTCCACATAATTTTTTTTTTAATTTTTTCTGATGAATCTCTCTTAGGAGTTGATGTTTTACTACTCTATAACAACTTTTCTTATCAACAAATGTAAGATTAAGATGATCAGGACTTGTAGTCAATTCTCTTGTTTGCACAGTCTTATAGACTTGTTGATTTCCTCTTCCTTTTTCACCTTGTCTTCCACCTCTACCTCTAGTTTGTTTAGTGGGCTTAACAAAAGCACCACTAGATCCAATTTTATCTCCACCCTTATATCTCCCAAGTGTTTTACCTCCCTTATTTCCTCCTCTGGGGGCTTCATCATCATCTTCAGGAAATGTCACTTGGGGGTGAGCATTTAGATATAATAGCCTTTATTTTCACCCTTTTTTACATCATCAGGGATAAAGAAGGAGATAAGTAAGTCCAGGGTAGATTGAAGACCATAAATTTTATGTTTTATTCTTTCCTGATTCTCTCTAAGATGGATTGTCTCTCAGTCAGAGGTTTGATCTGCCTTCTTACCTCCAGTTCATGTTTAGATTTGACTTTATTGAAGGCATCTTTGAATTGGTTTTGGATTGATTAGCTTGAATAGACTTGATCATCAAAGTAGAGGCATTCAAATGAATAAGAAGAGCATGATCTTGAATTTAATTTTTAGCAAAAAACAAATGTTGATGGGCAATTCGAGTTGAGATAGTATAAGCATAATCTTTCCACTTAGATTCTCATTCAACAACTCTAAAGGTATCACATGCTTTAGTAGAATGCTTCGTGTTCCTCCTTTCTCTCTCCCCCATTGTCATATCCTTAGGATATGGAGCACTAGTCAAATTCTCATCATAATCAAGGGGCACATTGATGTTGTCCACATCAATATCATCATCAGCATTTGAAAAATTCAAGTCTTCTGTATTTGGCTCAGGAGACCTCTATGCCACTTCATCTTCAGCGTCAGAATGTAAAATAGAATTATAAAAAATCTCTATGTGAGAGGTAATTGCTTCATATATTTCAATATGAACACCATCTCTAACAACAACATCAACTCCATCAGGAATTGGTAAAAGATGTACGCGGACATCAGGATTTTGAGTGGATTGTTGTGCATCTTCCTCTTCAGCAACACCTAGGCTTCTCAATGGGGCGGAAAAATGGGAAACCCGCCCCAATCTGATCCTAAATAGGGGTGCCCCGCCCCAAACTCTGATTGCCTTAGATGGTAACAACTATTCTTCAGTATTTGAGAAGGACCCTTAGATCATTATCAATTCATTTACCAATCTTGTAAAAGTTTCACATAGAGGTGTGGTTAAGTATCATCTAGTTGTTGATCTGTAGGCACAAAGTGCAATTCTACTGTACCTTCCATCACATGTTCTCTAATGAAATGGTACCTAATACTGATGTGCTTTTGTCATAGTGCTTAACTGGATTTCCTGTAATTGTAATAGTACTTTGATTAATAATAAATAGGATTCTTAGAATATTTTAACCCATAGTCCCACAGTTGATTCTTCATCCAAGGAATCTGTGCACAACAGGAATCTGTAGCAATATATTCAGTTTCTGCAGTTGAAGTTGAAATTGACTTATGTTTCTTATAGAACCAAGAAATCAATCTACCTCCAATAAATTGGCAACTTCCACTTGTGCTTTTCCTATCTATTTTGCATCCTGCAAAATCAGCATCTAATTAAATTATTAGTTTAAAGTCTGATTCTTTAGAATACCACAAATCAAGATTCATGGTTATTTTAGGATACTTGAAGATTCTGTTTACAATTATAATGTGTGGTTCCCTTAGATTAACTTTGAACCTTGCATACAGATAGGTAGCATACATGATATCAGACCAACTATTGGTCAAATATAGAAGTGAGCTAATCATAAATCAGTAGTTAGTTACATCTACTGATGAACCAGTATTTAAAACTAATTTGGTTGTCCATAGAGTTGTATTAGTTGACCTATCTAACATTCCAAATCTTTTCAGTAAAATTCTAGTATATTTATCTTGATTGATGAAGATCCCTTATTCAGTCTGTTTCACTTGTAATCTCAAAAAATAACTCAATTCTCTTATCATACTCATCTGATATCTTGACTGCATTAACTTGACAAATTTTTCAAAGAGTTTATCATTAGTAGAGCCAAAAATGATATTATCAACATATATCTAACAATTGAATTCAAGGTAATACAAGGATACTGGCATACTGCTCCAAAAAAACCCCGATTATATGGTGTCCACTACGTAACATAGTGGGGTGTTAGCCAAGATAACTATATCTCATAATTATAAAGTGGGGTGTTAGCGAAGATAACTATATCTCATAATTGTAACTAGAATATGTTTAGGCACAGACATAAATTTTATTTATTGAATAATTATTGTAAAAACATAATATATTTATTTAAAAGTTAATCGTAAAAATATAATATAATAATTAAGTAATTTGATGAAGGATCATGCCAACCAAACTTTCAATATTTCTTGTCGTCTATTATAATGTGATGTAGATTTATAAATATTTATATAATTTTTAAATAGAGTTCTTATTATATTTTTTATTACAATACTATTTTTAATGTATATATAATATTAAAAATACTCAATAAAAAAATTAAATACGTACATGTACATCATCATCATGACAAAGTACTATTTTGAATTATTAATAAATGTAACGACTCGTATATTTTTAGTATTATTTAAATGTATAATTATTCAATAATTAAATTAATAAAATATGTATATGGGTTCTGTCAGCGGGTTATTATTTTGTTATTATGTATATGTGATTACTAGTGTATGGGAGTGAATTTCGTAGTTAAGTATTGGGTTGTATGATTTTGTTTCGCTTTTAAAAGTGATTTTATTGTAGTTGTATTTTCCATAAACATTAAAATTTTCTCTAAAATTGTTTTTATGGTTTTATAATTACAATAATTATTTTTGGAATTTTATAAAATTTAGAAACCAATATTTCATCAATTATTTAACCCTGTATAATTTTCTGATTGCCTTTATTTGTAAAATATGTATTTAATCCTAGAATTTTTTAAAAAATTGTGAAACTCATATTTATTTAAGTTTGGAATATTCCGAGAATTTTAACATTATTTTAAAAAATTTTGGGATTAATTTCACCCGTGCGTAGTTTCGTTTATTCGTTAAAAGCGGGTATAAATTGCGTTTAAGAAATTGTTTTAAAATTTCAAAATTTATATTGTTATTAACTTCGGGATATTTATAATATTTTAAAACTATTTCGGTAATTTTACGGATTATTCTTATTCGTAACTTGGCTCATTAAAATGTAAATCGCGGGGCGAAACTGGGCTGCAGAGGTTCGTCTAAATCCTCTTTGGACACGTGGTTGGTTTTCAGAAAATGATTTGCTGGGTGTCCATTTATTTTATACGTGACAGGCGCTGGTTTCTTTAAAAAAACAAAAACATAACACAAACCCCCCCACCTGTCTTCTTCCCCGCGACTGTCTTCTTCCCATTTTCTTTTTATCGCGGCTCATGCTTGTTTCGGCCGGGCTTTTGATGTATATTGAGGCTCTAATATCATCAAAGTGATTATCTCTATTCTATGTTCTTGCCTTCTTCGTGTTCGGCTCGGTGGCGGGTTCTAGTTGTGGGACTCAGGAATTGAAGTCGAACTAAAGATAACCTAATGATTAGTTGACAAGCGCAACGAGGTTCCAAGCGAAGGACCTGAGCGTTGAAGTCGGATTAAGGATAGCCTGCTACTTAGGTAATAAGCCCAAACATCTGAATCGATCCAGAGTCAGTCAGTGATAGTTGTAAAGCATTGCAAGGCAAGTACCCCTGATCATTCTTTTATGGTTCTGTATATATGAATGAACTGTTGCTTTATTTTCGAACAGGAACATAAATGTTTTAAGTTACGTATCCCCTGTATTTGAAAATCTGTTTAAATATGTTTTTGGGGAAAAGTAACTTCTGAAAGTACCTATCTCTAAATTGTGATTAAAAATGGAAAAGAGAGGTTTTGAATAGTGTGTTATGACATAATTGATTTTAGCAAGAGATAGGTAAAGGTGATTTTGAAACTGGATAAAATGAATCAGATATTGGATAACGTTGCGTAAGTGGCTAATATGGTTGCGCGCATTCCAAAACCGATTAGTCCAACATAGTTAATCAGAGACCTAGCTAGTCTCTGCGGATACAGTTATTTTGTGTGAAATCCCGATCAGCTTTCCAAGACATTTTATGTGATAGCCCGGCCAACTATCCTAGATAATTTGTGTGGGGGCCTGATCAGCCATTCCTAGATAACATCCAATACATATATGATTGTGATTTCGTGGTTGCAGTAACGGAACAAGTGGTTTTGGGTCCCCGATAAATGGTTTTGTGGTTCCTGTAATGGAACATAAGGTTTGGAAATGAAAATAGCATGCTAAAATTGAACTCTGGTATTTATACACAGCACACAACTGTTAATTTTGTTTTACAAAGCATGCTAGTTTTGATATCCAGTTTATACATGTTTTACTTATTTTCTAGCAAGTTATGAATTATGTTCCTATAACTGCTTTACTTTAAATCATTTTACTTGTTATTCATATAGTGGTACTGCTGAGCAATGGATTTCTCACCCTTGCAGAATGCTTTATATATGTATTGCAGATGCCTAGGAGATTCTTCCATGGTAGTCAGGGCAGAGTTCCAGTTCCTTCTGTGTCAGGCTCCTCTGAGGTAGTTGTGTTGGACCAGAGATGGTCTGCTGAGTTGCTGTATTAAGTTAGTTGCGTCAAGATAGTTTGATGTAAGTCGGTTTTGTAATAGTTGTAACCTAAATCATACTTAAACCTGGAAAAGGTCTTGATAAAGGGGTCGTGGTTATGTATAACTAGTAATTTGAATCATATTATGTTATTATTATTGTTGTGGGTGACGTCAACTCCTGACCCCGGGGTTGAGGCCGTCACAGTTGGTATCAGAGCTACAGATTTGAGTCCCTGATTTAGGTTAGGAGTAAAGTCAAAAGAGTGAAGGAAGGTTTATCTATAGATGGGAGTCAGCAACTCAATCAGAGGAGCAAGTTTATGAGTTTAGTCAAAGGTTCGGAGGCGTAACCCTGACGTCTATTGAGAATTGGCTGGAACTGCCCTAGCTTAGAGTATGTCTCCTTCGTATACGTGTTATTGGTACGGTCCGATACAGATTTCTAGCTATTCTCTCAAGAAAATGAGTCTGATAACGAGAATTCAATGTTTGAGTGGGCCCTTGATGTGTTAGCCAAAGAGACGCTAACGTTATTTCTAAATATTGCATTTCCTATGTCAAGTGATGTTTTCGGACCGAGTGTGTGACCTCGGTGAGTTCGGATAGTATGCTAATGGTCAGTGGCTGCTATGACAGCCAAGTTTCATAATGAATGTGGATCAATAAAGAAGGTATGAAAGGCATATGTCATAGCCTATTTGTTTATTCGAGGATATAACTCAACTCAAATAAGAATATAATAAGTAAATAGTAGATTTACCGTCAAAGAGATCTCTCAAAGTAACATCTGTCAAAGGATTCAGAAACAATGTTCATCTACAGACTTGAGGAATTACTTCACTGGAAGAAGTTCAAGAAATTGATCAAGCCTCAGTGATATAAATCAAGATTGTGGATTTAATCAAGTGTCAGAGATCTCGTCAGGGTATCAATTAATTACAGGGATTTAATCTGAAGAAAATCATGTTATCAAAGTCAAAACATGAAGAAACGTCACGAAAGTTAGTCATTCATGAACCAGACAGTACATCGAATGTCAACATTGAAGTGGTGGAATTGATTCATAATTTTCAGTGATTTTCAGAAGATTGTCAGAAGAGTGGTTGTTGTTCAAGAATAGTATTAATTCTCTATTAATTAATTAAGTCATATAATTTAATTAAGAAAATAAATTATATCTGTAAAGATTAATTTATTGATTAATTGAATTAATTGGTTAATTAATTCTGAATTAATATTATGTATTTTCAGAATTGATTGTGAATTAATATTCAATATTAATTCAGCAAGACAAACAGTTTAACTGGTATGACAATTTAATTATCATATCGAAAGTCTTTCCAGTACAATTAATTTGTCATCCCGAAAGTCTCTCCAGCTCATTCAATTGTCTTGCCGATAGTCTCTCCAGTTCATTCAATAGTCTCACCGATTGTCTTGCTAGATCAACGGATTGTCTTGCCAGTACAATTCAATTCTATTGATTGATTACTAAAGAAAACAGAAGCAGATCATTCAAGACAATACATTCAATATTCAACCAACTCAAGAACAAAGAAAGAAAAGCAGCAGAGAACTTATTATCTTCAACTGCAATATTTCAGGACATTAATTTCTAGTATTTATTGTTAAATCTAAACCACTAGAAATCCTTCTCTTGTTCTTGTGTAACTATCTAGCAGATTAAAATCCCTAGAACTTAGTCTCAAATTACTTTTAGCATTTGATCTTTTTATTTCAAAAATAGAAAAAGTTCATGTCAAATTTATTCTAGATTTGGAATAATTTATTTGAGATTAATCCCTTGTAAATGATACCGTTGTTGTAACACCTTTCAAGTTTAATAATAGTTTATTTAACTTGAATTTTGTTTCACTTTTTATTCCGTATTTTATTCGATTAAACGGTATAGTTTGTATTCAACCCCCCCCTTCTACAAATATATTGGGACCTAACAATTGGTATCAGAGCATTCTCATTAACGAACAAATCAAGATCCTAGACTTTTGTGATTCTTCCACTCCTTGAATTTTTATTTATTCAAAAATTCATAATGACTTCACAAAAAGTTGGAACCGTTAAAATTCCACTGTTCGATAAAGAAAATTATATTATGTGGAAGAAGAAGATGCTCTTGATCTTACAAGTTGCAAATCCCAAATATCTGGATGTGTTAAAGAAGGGTCCAAAAATTCCGATGGTTATTGAACCAGAGGTTATAGAAAATGATGTTGTAATTACCAAAGCTAGAACCTATGCAAAAGAGCCTGAAGATTTTACTCCTGCTGAAATGGAAGAAGCCTCCTTGGATGTCAGCCTTCAATTAATTTTAGTTGATTCCCTTGATGAACAGACATGTGATGAACTGTAAAAATTCCAAACACATCTGGGAAACTATTGAGGTGATTAATGAAGGCACAGAGGAAGTTAGGGAGAACAAGTTAGAGATACTAACATCTGAGTATGAACATTTTAAATCCAATCCAGGAGATGGAATTACCGAAGTGTTTGAGAGGTACAATGCATTGATCAACAACCTGAACATAAATGGAAAATATTATTCAATCAGGGAGGTCAGCAAAAAGTTCATGTTAATACTGCCAACTCATCTTGAACATAGAATCACTGCCATAAGAGAATCGAGAGATCTGAGTGAGATTTCTTTGGAAAGGCTCTATGGTGTGTTAAAAACCTATGAGTTGGAGCAGATTCAGCAGAAGGAAGTCTACGGGAAAGGTAGAATGGTTAGCACGTCTACTGCTCTAGTAGCTGAACAACAACAACAACAATCTCAACAGTCAGAGAGAATGGTACAGTCTTCCAAGGCTGAAGAAAATGTGATAGTAGCAGAATTTGATCCTCCTACTACAAATCAATCCGGTGATGATTTTTACTCCTTGGAAGAGCTGGAGCAATTGGAAGATGAATCAATGGCCCTGATTGTCAAGAGATTTTCCAATGTCAGATTCAAGAGGAATCCCAAGTTCAAGTACAAGTCCAACTACAAAAGATTCCAGAAAGGTGGATCTTCATCCTCTAACACCAGCAGTGGTGGATACAAAACAGGGATGGTTGATCGGAGCACCATTCGATGCTTTAACTGCAATGAGTTGGGACACTTTGCAACAGAATGCAGGAAGCCAGAGCAAGTAAGGAAGAACTCTTATGATTCTAATCAGAAGAGTAAATCTGAAAGGACTTACCTGGAAAAGGGAAGAAGTTGGGATGATACTGACAGTGAAGATGAAGAAGTTGGGAATCTTGCTCTTATGGCTATTGATGGAAACACTTCATCATCAAGAAAAGAGGTAAAATTTACTGATGTTGAATTAGTTTATCATCTAGGAGGCTCCTTAGATTGTGCTCGTCGTGATAATTAATGTTAACTCAACAAATCAAAGACCTTGAGAAAGAGGTCAATAAATTAAGACTTGTGCACATTAATCAAGACAAATTAAAAGAACAAGTATCTATTCTAGATAATAGAGTTGACTGTTATAGACAACTCGAAACTATTCTCAAAGACATGATCACCGGTCTTGAGACTAAGGTTAAAGCTTACTTTAATTCTTGCTCTAAGGCTAAAGAGTTCTACAATAAGCAAGCTATTAATCAAACATCTGGAGTAGGTTATGATTACAATGTTGCTATTGGAGAATTAGGCATAAACTCCCCTCCTCATGTTTGTGCTAAAGGTAGGGAAGTACCACATGTGCTTAAGGGTGTTGATAAACCCCTCTATAAAGAATCAATTGCTGAACCATTTGATAAGACCTCCTTTATTATTCAAGAAGAAATACGTGCTGAAGATCTTGCTAATGAGAAGGTTATTTCCAAGCCAAGTGTGTCGAAAGTTCCAGTCAAAGTTGTGAAAGCAACTAAGACTAACTCAGACACACCTGAGTTGGATAACAAAAATGCCATGCCTACCATGCATAATTTGCCTGTTGTTAATTTCTCTCATAAAGTATGTGGTGTTCCTAATTGCATGTCTTGTGCTTTTAATTTGATGTATGCTTATTTTAATGGTAAGCATATTTCTAGTGATAAGACCACTCCTCGTCAGCATATGAATAATAGGAAGCATAATAGGTCTAAGACTGCTAGTCCTCCTAAAGCTAGAAAGGAGACATTTGTGCCTAAGCCTAAACAGAAATTTGTCAAGGGTGTTTACAAGGTCAAATGTCCAGTCATTGAGAAAGTTGAGAACATAAAAGTTAAGAATGTTATTTTTCCTGATAAAGGCCAATTCTACAAGTATGTTGGACCCAACCAAGTTTGGGTTCCGAAGAAGGTCTAATCCATTTGTATTGCACGACATTAAACAGGTGGAATCGGTAGTGTGGATTCTTGACAGCGGATCGTCAAGACATATGACCGGAGATAGAGCCCTACTATCAAATGTGGTTGAGAAAGTTGGCCCGGTGGTTACCTTTGGAGATAACAGCAAAGGTTTAACTGAGGGATATGGCTGTTTGCAAGCTGGAAATGTTATCATTGAAAATGTGTATATTATGAAAGGACTTGAACACAATCTGCTTAGTATCAGTCAGTTCTGTGACAAGGGTTACTATGTTTTATTCGACAAGCTAAAGTGTCAGATCCTGCAAAAAAAAAGTGAAAAACCCTCCTTGATGGGAATCCGGAAAGGAAATTTGTTCGTAGCTGACATGAACTCTGGAAGCAGTCCTGAAGTCAATTGTGTCTATGCAAAGGCATCGTCAAATGAGAGTTGGCTATGGCACAAGAGACTTTCCCATCTAAATTTCAAAGCAATGAATTCTCTTGTTAAGAGAGAATTGGTCAGAGGTCTGCCTCAACTGGAATTCTCCCCAGAAGGACTGTGTGAGGCATGCCAGAAAGGAAAGTCAAAGAAAGCAAGTCACAAAAGCACTGACACATCCTCCATAACTGGTATTCTTCAATTATTGCATATGGATTTATTTGGACCAGTGAATGTTCTTTCGATGTCAAAGAAGTGTTACTGTCTTGTGATAGTTGATGACTATTCCAAGTATACGTGGGTTTTATTCCTTCACTCTAAAGATGAAGCTCCAAAATCTGTGATTGATCATATCAAGTTGATCGAGTTAGATTCTAATGTCCCTGTTAGAGCAATAAGGTCAGATAATGGAACAGAATTCAAGAATTCACTTCTCAATGGATTCTGTACAGACAAAGGGATTACCAGAAAATTTTCAGCTCCTAGAACCCCTCAGCAAAATGGAGTGGTAGAAAGGAAGAATCGTACATTGATTGAAGCTGCAAGAACTATGTTAAGTGAATCATGTTTTCCAATGTACTTTTGGGCTGAAATTGTCAATACTGCATGTTATACTCAGAATCGAACTCTAATCAACAAGGACCTCATGAAGACTCCTTATGAGATTATGAATGAACAGAAACCCTCTATCAAATACTTTCATGTATTTGGTGCTAGATGCTTCGTGCTCAAGGATGGAGATGATCGTCATGGCAAGTTCGAGGCAAAGGCATATGAGGGTATTTTTGTTGGTTATGGAAGAAGATCATACAGGGTGTATATCATTGATCAACACAAAGTAACTGAAAGTGTCAATGTTACATTTTATGACACTAAACTCCCTAGTATCCAAACTGAAGATCCTTCTGAGAAACTGAAGTTTGATGATATGTCAGATTCAGAATCAGAAAATGATCAAGAACCTGAGGTTGCTGCTGGTGAAGATAATGTTAATCATGCTGATACTCAAGGTAATGGTGATGGAAACATTGGCAACAATGGAGATACCACTGCTACTGACGAAGAATCATCAAGTAAACCTGGCAACAACTCAGGGGGAGATGCTGAAGGATCAACTAGTAGGACACAACATCCCAATATATTTCAAGGTGAATCATCAAGATCAAATCTTCCAAGACAGACTGTCTGGAATGAAGCTCATCCTTTTGAGTTGATTATTGGTGATCCAGATGTTGGAGTCAGAACTAGACGTGCTACTCAAAATGAATGTCTATTCTCAGGATTTCTTTCTGAGATGGAACCTAAGAAGATTGAAGAAGCACTGACTGATCCAGATTGGGTGATTGCTATGCAAGATAAACTCAATCAGTTTGAACATCAACAAGTCTGGAAACTGGTACGTAGACCTACACACAAGAAATCTGTTAGTACTCGGTGGGTATTCAGGAATAAACTAGATGAAAATGATGTGGTTAAAAGGAACAAAGCAAGACTGGTAGCTAAAGGGCATTCTCAAGCTGAAGGCATTGATTATGATGAAACCTATGCTCCAGTGGCTAGACTAGAGGCCATCAGGATATTTCTGGCATTCACAGCATTCTCAAACTTTAAAGTTTATCAAATGGATGTCACGAGTGCATTTCTGAATGGAAAGCTGGATGAAGAAGTGTATGTAGAGCAACCTCCTGGTTTTGAAGATCCAGATCATTTGGACTATGTCTACTTTCTTTTTAAAGCTATTTATGGTCTCAAACAGTCTCCGAGAAAATGGTATGACACTCTTTCTGAATTTCTTATTAAAAATGGTTTTATTAGGGGTGTCATAGACAAAACTCTCTTTTCCAAAAAGCATAAAAATGATACTATATTAGTCCAATTCTATGTCGATGATATAATATTTGGGTCTACTAATGATAGTCTCTGTAAGAGATTTGCTAAGTTAATGCACAACAAATTTGAAATGAGCATGATGGGAGAGCTGAAGTTCTTTCTTGGATTACAAGTAAATCAAAGGTTAGATGGAATATTTATTTGTCAATCCAAGTACCTCAAGGAACTCCTCAAAAAGTACAATCTAGAGGATTCCGCATCAGCAAGGACTCCGTCATCTACAGCTGTCAAGCTTGGACCATGTGAAAACTCTATTAAGGTAGATGTCACAAGCTACAGAGATATGATTGGCTCGTTACTCTATCTTACTGCAAGTAGCCCAGATATTATGTATGCTATATGCTTATGTACAAGGTTCCAAGAGGATCCTAGAGATATTCATCTCGTTGTTGTTAAACGAATCTTGAGATATCTTAAGGGAACACCAAATCTAGGTATTTGGTACCCTAAAGAATCTGGTTTTAACCTTGTTGGATATACAGATTCAGATTACGTAGGAAGTGTTGTTGATAGGAAAGGCACCTCAGGGAGTTGTCAATTCCTTGGTAGCAGGTTAGTCTCATGGTACAGCAAGAAACAACAAACAGTTTCCAACTCAACGGCCGAGGCTGAATATATTGTTGCTGGAAGCTGCTGTACTCAAATCTTATGGATTAGGAATCAACTACGGGACTATGGCTCTGTATTGAACAAAATTCCTATTCTATGTGACAATACAAGTGCAATAGCCATCACCAACAACCCTGTGCAGCACACGAGGACCAAGCACATCAATATCAGGTATCATTTCATAAGAGAGCATGTCATGAATGGTACTGTTCAACTATTTTTTGTTCCAACAGAAGAACAAATAGCAGATATTTTCACTAAACCACTTGATGAATCCACATTTACCAAATTAGTTGGTAAATTGGGTATGTTGAATAGTTTTAGTGACTAAACTAGTTAATATCTGAGATCTGTTCTTGAATGAATTTACAAATGAATTTTTCATGAATGAAAAATTCATTTGCAAATTTATTTTATCATGTTTACCATATTCCTTGCTTATTTCTATGTAATTTTTATTATCTTATCTTATCTTATTTATTTATTCAACTTGTTAATTTTAATATCTCAGAATATTTTATTTTTTCTAAAAATATTTTTCTATAAATTTTATTTGCTAAAATTCAAAAGAAATCTATTTTTGGACTAAAATATAATTATTCCTGAATATTTTAATTTTGTAAATATTTTCTGTATTTGTAAATACTGTTTAAGTTTGTTTTATAACTGCAATGACAATCGGCAAGACTATTGAAATTGTCTTGCTGAAAGTCATTCCAGTTTATATGTGTTTAGTTTAAATTTTCAGTATAGTTTTATACTGGCGAGACAATCGGTATGACTATCAATTGTCTTTCCAGTTATAAAACTTATATTATATATATTTCTTTTTATTTTGTACTAGAATGACAATCGGTATGACTATCGACTGTCTTTCTAGTTTATTCGGTTAAAATTCTTTTTATTTTGTACTAGTATGACAATCGGTATGACTATCGGATTGTCATACCAGTTATTTTTAGTCTCTGTTAAATTCAACTGTTTGCCTGGTATGACAATCGGCATGAAAATCCCGGATTGTCATACCAGTTGTACTACTCAGGTAGCTGTTATGTTTTTTTCTTCTTGTGTTTGTTTTGTTTCCATCTTCCTCCCATCATTCGTCTGCTTCATTTTTAAAAAACCAAATCGTCAGTGTCCTTTATTGCTCGAGTTCTTACTCAACAATCTTATTCCTCACTTCCTGTTATATACATACACTTGTATACATACAGGAGTGCTGCCCATTTTTTTTAGTTTTTTATGTTTATTTCAGTTCTTTCTTTCAAATCAGTTCTTGTTTTTTCCCCTTTTTCTCTTCAAAAATGAATCTGTTTGTTTTTGTGTCTTGTGTTTTTTGAATTTTAATCTGGTTTTGTGTAGTGGGTTTGCATAAATCTGTTTGCTTATCTGATTTTGTGGGTTAAAAATAACAAGATACATTCCTTTCTAAATTTTTTGGATATAATTGAATTAATTCAAATTATTAATTTTTTTTATTCAATTTTTCTTAATTTAATTCTTAAAATTCTGAAAGTGTGTGTTTATTGAATTTTTTAATGGCTCTCAATTTCCAGATTGTCTCGCATAATCATGTTGGGTTTTTTAATCCAGATAATTGTAATGTTGAAAAATTTAAGCCTTGGATTCGATTTTTAAATGATCATTCGATTGTTAGCTCGGCTCTTAAATCAAATATTCTTTTAAATGTCGATTTGCTTAGACTGATTTGCACAACTTCTACTGTGTCCACTGATTCTAAATCTTTTTCATTCACCGTGGAAAACACACAGTATGTAGTTGATGAAACAGTCATCAATAGAGCTTTAAATTTTCCAATGGACAATTTCTGTAATTTACCCTCTGACAATGAGATTTCAAACTTTTTCCATGCCATTCACTATCAGGGGGTGATTAATTTAACCAAGCTGTCTAAATCCAATTTGGTTTCTGAATGTGATATTTTCTTCGATACACTTTCCAAAATGTTTTCCAACTGCACTAAATCCAATTTTTACAACATCACTTCCACTCTGCAGTATATTGGTCTTGCGGTTGTTTTCAATCAAAGGATCAATTTTGGCAATTACTTTTACCCATTCTTCTGAGACGTCTCACTGCAGCTTTGTGTGATCATTCTACGAATCGTAGGGTTTCGTGCTACTACGCTCATTTTCTTATGCATATAGCAAAACATCTTCTCACACTTGAGCATAAGGCTCTTTTTGCTAACTCATCAGTAGCTGAACCCCCTCCGGTAAGCAAAATGATCTACACACGCCAAGACACTACCTTCAAATTCATGCAAGTTCCAGTACTTGTATCCGCTTTCATGGCCACTTTCATTCCTTTACCAATTTTCAATCTTCCCGGTCATGAACAACAAGCTCAACCTCCAGTGGTTCAAGCCACCCAGGCACAAACATCTGATGCTCTTCCACTGCAGGTAATAATTCCTCACTCTCAAACTATTCCTACTTCTGTTGAAAGACCCCTAGTGGTTGATAGGGCTGACCATGAAGTTGTAGAACCACAGCTTCAATCCCAGGTCATAGAGCCAAACACAGAGTCACAACCTATCTCAAACTCTCCCCCACTGTCAAAAATATTACCGAGAAGGTTAGTAGGAAGTAGTGTGCTTTTGAATGTGAATGAACCCTCAGCTCTGCCTCCTCCCAAGAAAAGAAGAACATTTACTGAGGTATCTGAAAGCCCATCCTTGTCCTCCCAACAGGACATGGACTTTGAAAAGGCCAATGAACAGTTACTAGAGACATTCTCTCAATAGGATGAATCTATTGAAATTCGCCATAGGGCCATGACATCTTGTACTGAGTCAAGCACACTTCCATTACTCACAATGGAAGCATACATACCAATAGATGATACTCGGGACACAGAGAGAGGAGTGCATATTGAGTCAGTTACAGTGTCTGCCATAGTTACGGCAGAAGAGCAGTCACATGCTTCAGAGGGAAAATCTGACTCTCAGCCACCTCTAATAGAGTCATTTTCTCCCCTCCCAGATCCAACTCCTCTGGCTCCCTCACGGGATTCTCCATTCGCATATTTATCTGGAGAAAGTGGAGGGCAACTCGGTCAATCTATCCCTGAAGCAATTCAGACATCTATTTCACATGAAAAGATAGATTTGACTGAGGATCGGGACTCGCGAATTCCCATTGCACCACCACTGACCTCTTTTGAAGAGGCTAGGGTGATTTCAATTGCAGGTACAGACGACCAGCAACAGGATGGCTCCTCTCGAGCAATTATATTGAGAGAAACACAAGCATGTGAGATGAGTGAACCAAAAATGAGAGATATTCAGGTGAGCGCACACACAGACACAAACACTGAAAACCTGTTAGCTCAGATTGCTACTCTGAAAGAACAACTTGCTAAAAGTCAGGCTGAGGCTCAAACATTCAAAGCACAAGTGGTTGAACGGTCTTCTTCTTCCACCTCTATCAACAATCAGCTGGCATTCATCAGGAATGATATCTCAGATTTGAAGACCACTGTGATACGAAAGCTTAACTACATTCAGGAATCTCCAACTTTATCAGCCGAAGACATTTCAAACCTCTACTCTATCCATACAAGAATGAACTCTTTTGAAGATCTGATTGAAATGAACCACTCACTGGACTCCTCCAGATTCCTAAAGATAGAAAAGGGCATGGAACATCTCAATGAAGGGATGAAGCACTTGTAATTTATGATTAAAAATTCTCACTGCCCTAATGAAGAGCAAAGGACCTTCTTTGAAGGGCCGTCTGGTGGAGGCTCGGGCTCTGGAGGTAATGGAGGTCATGAAGGGTTTAAAGGAAAATCTGTAGAGGATTCCTCAACTAAGAGGGAAAAGCAGGGGAGAAGTGCAAAAGGAAAAGAAAAAGATTCTTCTGCTGGAGAGACATGGAAGGTTGATGATGTCTACTATAGTGGAGAACAAGATGACTTCGATATTCTTGATGTTCCCACTGAACCAGTCTTGGAAGATAAAGCTGGTTTCTTTGAAGCTGAGGAGGAAAGTAATTTTGAAGAATGGGAAGAGGAAGCTCAAGTGGATCCTGTTTTTGAGAAAGAGTTCCAGCAGCAGCAGTCAGAGTTGAGGAGAAAAGAAGCTGAACTTAAAAAGATATCTCAGATCATTGATATGAGGAAAGAAATCCAAAGAACAGAAACTCTTGAAAAGCAACGTCTTCATGACATTAAAGCTGAAGGAAGAAGAAGAGATGTCACTCTGAAGATTGGTGTAAAATGGGATGAAGCAAGAAGAGTTATTGATATACCTCAACCGAGTACAAACAATGATAGGGAGTTTCTACATCTTCTCGACAGGCTGGAAATTTCTAATCCAAACAATGACGTGTACATGAATGCTATCAAGACTGAAATCTCAAGGATCTCAGCTGCTTTTGACAGATCACAAATGAAATGAGCATATTTGTATATTGTTGATCTGATTCAAGCTTACTGTGAAAAGAACATTAAAAGTTACAATCAGTTGAAGAATAAGCTGAAGTCAGTTGGAGTTCAACCAGTTAGACCAGACAGTTTCACTTCAGAAAGGGATCGTGTAACACCCCCAAATCCGGGGTCGGGGATCCGGGTTGTCACGAGTTCCATTTACCTTAATAATACTTAATCTTAATAATCAACCAACTACTGTGTACTGTGACCCCACAATATACACACACACCACAAGTTATAGTCTCAGAGATGAATACCCAAAAATAACACAAGTCATTTTATTCCACAATTATAAACCATTTCACCTCAAAAGGGTTTCTGAATAATTTACATATTCTTTGCCATTATTACAATTCATAATGTACATAAGTCTGGTTCATCAATAATTGAAAGCCTAGCCTATTGGTAGTTCCTACCTCAGCTACGGTGGCATCAACGCTTCCAGAAAACTGCGGAACGTTTCCTAACCGCTTGCGAATTGGAAGCTTGGTCATGTTCATCTTTTCTATTTGTTGTTGTGTGATGAAAGAAGAAAGCAAGGGTGAGCAACAAGCCCAATGAAATAATATGTATAATAATTAAAAATATATGAGCATTCTCATAGTACTCATGAAAGTCTTGGTCAAGAAGAAATGAACCAAGTTGATATCTTAACGCGACCAAGTCACAAAATATTCAGTATATATATACATATATACTTTTCACAATCTTTGAAATCCTCTGACATGTATAATATACACAGAGTTCCAGTTTATAACTGTATAAAAATATCGTTGCAAGGTGATCTTATATATCTAACCTTGTCTCAATGTTTTTCTGAAAATCTTTGTCATTCATAAGATAATCATTAACTGGATATAAGTTGAAAAGATGAAGTTACAAGATACTCCAATATACTTATATCTTTTCCGAATACTACTTGAACCACCACCGTTCAAGGTATAAATAGTTTCGAAAGTTCATCACATAGATGAGACTACAAGATAAGACTTAAATAGATTCAATCCTTGAAATGTTGTTTAAAAGAAATGAAGTTACGAGATACTTCATTTAAGGGAAACATCATTATAACCGTTTGACCCTGTCAATGCCTCAGCAATCACCCATCCGTAGCCTTTCGATCGAATGTTCCGGGTAGTGTTGCAGAAATATCCAAACTGGATGATGAACTCATTACGGGAGTTTGCCGCGCCAAGAAGACCACTTACGATGATCAGTCGCAGTAGTACAACCCCACCATTTTCTACATGTAGAGGAGAACCTGTCGGATTTACTTGTGAACCGAACACTGGACTCCTAAGGAATGGACCGTCTTAGCGGAACTTCCAAGCCATTTGGGCCAATATAATAAGGCTGGGCCGGCGCCACTCGACCACTTACGCCACTCCTAGTTCAGATGAAATCCATGACTCTGAAACGTAAAGCTCGTATCCCCTTTCCCCAAGTAGGAACTTGTTGATACGACTCCACCAAGAAGTCGCATCTAGTTGGAAAGAAAAACTCATCGATATTTCCCAGGCGATGCCTGTTAATGGATTAACTTATTCCAAGAATTTTACTTCCCGAGTGTTGGGTAAGTAATCAAAAACTCTTTTATCAAAACAGCAACCTTGTTGCGAATATAAGAATACATCACGGAGCCGGATCTCACAGATTTTTGAGTGAGTATTTAAATCCCCTTCGAAAGAAAGATCTTAAATTCGAAAACGAGTTTTGGGATCCGCTCTAACTTTTAAAATCATTTTGAAGACACGAAAACATTTTTAAGAATGTTTGGAGTAATGCTGATTTAATAAAATAAATCAGTCCCGATATAGTAGAAAATATCTGAATATTATTATTTAAATAATATTCCCACAAAGATAATCCTTATAAAAATGATTGAAGTAGAAGTTTTAAAACTTATACTTGAAATGAATAATAAATAACCAAAGATATACTTATACGAAAGTACGATCTTTATTTGAATAATCGAAAATAAGTTTGATTATCGAAACATTATTCTTTAATAAAATAAAGAATATTATTTAATAAAAGAAGCGGAGTCATAAGTCCTCGAATGAATATTCAAAATAATATTCATTTAATAAAATAAGCAGAGTCATAAGTCCTCGAATGAATATTCAAAATAATATTCATTTAATAAAATAAGCGGAGTCATAAGTCCTCAAATGAATATTCAAAATAATATTCATTAAATAAAATAAAGTTATCGAATAAACCTTATTCTATTAATAGTTTTGAAAACTATATCTATATATATAAATATATATATATATATTATACTCGGGAACATCGACTCCCAGTTTAGAAAATGTTCACCTTTGAGTCCCCTATACTAAGGGTATACGCAACTACTGCTTATCTCTAGCATATGTATTATGCAACTTATAAGCATTTGAATCAACAATTAGATATCAAGATTACGAAACAGACATGCATATATACCATATCAGCATGCTCCAATATATCGCAAAATTTGCTAATTACAATCATGCACTTATCACAAGATAATGCATATACATATATTTACATCACAACAACAGTATAACGGGTAGAAAACTTGCCTGAGTGCTCCGGGGTAGACTTAAGCTTAGAGTGGGTCCGGTAACCTATGAACAACTGTAATATCCGGGATATATCGTGTAATTATTTTTGATATTATTATGTGTGCCCAGTATCTATTCTGTGAGTTAATTGTTAAGTGTTATCTGTACTTGAATATTCAAAAATAATATTAATTGAGTATTTTAATTTTTATATGTCCAAAATAAAATATAGATAATTGTCATATCTTCCTAATTATTTTTATGTTGGTTTATGGATTTATAAGAATCATATGAAATTTCTAAAATCTTTTTCCGGGTAATTAAAATCTATTTTATAAAAACGGGAACCAACCGACGTCAACCGTTGTTACATTTTTGGAACCCGAAACTCTTTCGAGAACTCCTTCCTAACCTAATTGTAATATTCCGAGCATTTTCCATGTTTCGACTTTTTTGATCCGGCTTACGGTTTGTCCTACGCGGGTCCCGGCGCAACATTTTCGATACAATATTCGTTTCGGTAAATTAATAAAACCCATATTCTCGATAAACGGGAGCTTTTTATTAAACTATCCCAATTATCACTTCGTAATACGTGTAACCAGGCGCTGAGACCAAGACCGCAGTACAAATTGTACTGATTTGGATAATTATCCCAAAAACCGATACCGTTTGGATTAGTTTTTACAAATAAACGTACCGTTTTATATCCGGAATGATCCAACGAGATACTAATTTTCCATAATTATAAATAGCCTTTTACCATATTTTATTTCGTATCAAAATTATTTGCAGATAGTTAATTATATAATTTTCAGAGAAAAATCCTAATTACATAAACTGTTCTAAGAATCAAACAGCAAAACGAAGGCCTTACTGATCTCTGTTTTCAAAGCTTGAGTAACCAAAACGAAGGATTTGAGGTGTTCTATCAGATTCTGAGCTTTGTTTCACTGCAGAAATTAAGGTTATTTTTCTAAAAATTTATTTATTTTCGAATTTATTTTATTAAAAATATGAATTTTTGTTCGGATGATTGTTTGTATGATTTTATGATTGCATGTTGTAGAGCTTGTTTTCCTGATGATTTTCATATGTCATACGTCTGATTTAGAGTTCAATAACATGTTCAAATTTGAGTTTAATTTTCGATTTTCAAAATTAGGGTTTATAACCCGTATGAATGTTTTCAATTGAAATTTGGGGGTTTTTGATTCAGGGGTTATTAGCTGTTGATTTATAGTGGGTTGTGTTCCTTATAAAATTTGCAATCGATTGATATATAGCTCGTTAACAGAGGATGCTTGAATCGAAGGGAGTTGTGTTTTAAAGATTTGCGATGTTCGCCGGAAACCGGCGATGTTCTTGGCCAATTTCCGGCCAGAACAGGGATGATTAGAATGTTTTGAATGCATGAACAAGTTCGTGGTGTTGTGTAGTGTTGATCTGGAGGTGTTGGTGAGGTGAGGACGCCGGGATCGTCTTCTCCGGCCACCCCCGACTTTTTCCGGCGACTGGACTGCAAAATTGCAGTTTGGTCCTTGCAGTTTTGAAAACGATGCAGTTTGGTCCCTGTAGTTTCCAGACTTTCCAAATTTAGGATTCCTGTTTATAAAATGTTTAAAAATCATATTTCCTATTTATTTTTATTATAAAAATTCGTTTTTAATTTCTGAAAATTCTAAAAATTATTATTTTAATTCCGAAAATTATTTTTAATTCACAAATAAATCTGAATTAATTAGTTAATTAATTTCAGTTAATTTCTAATTGATTAATTGGTCAATTAATTCGAAAATTAATTGATTAATTGATTTAATTAATTATTAATTAATTTTTAATTGATTATTTAATTAGATTTAATTATTTAAAAATGATTTAAAAATTCCGAAAAATAGTTTCGAGCTTTAAAATATTATTCTAAATTATTTCCAAGGCTCGATAATTATTCTAAAATTGTTTCGGAACCAGAATTGGCCAACCGAACCCTGTTTATTAACCCGAAATTGATCCAACGACCCGTTTTAATTCCGAAAAATGTTTTAAAAATCATTTTAAATACCCGAAAGCATATTTATGACCCGAGACTTCTTTATAAATGATATGTCATTGATTACGTGATGTATTATGTGTTATACGTGACCTGTTGTTTGACTATCGGTCTATATATTCGGTGTTTACTTGGTTATTGCATAGATTTCAATCCGTTAATCAGATTTGGGTAAAACGAAGGGTAGATAGAAGTATGTGTTGAATAGAATCCTGTGAGTTGATGATTGATAGATGCTTATGATATGTGAGCAGAAGAGGCAAGGCATAGGAAAGGGAAACAGGTAGTTGAGGAGTAAGACGATTGTGATTGAAAGCAAGTGCAGGAAAGTAAGCTAATATCAGGCAAGTGTTCGGAACTTTCTCGAGATATTGTAATTCTTGATAGTCTTGTTGACATTGCAAGTACTTTGAAGCACGGAAACCTAAATCCTGATTTCAGTTATTGTTCTTGAGCTATGAACCATATTCTTTCTAATCCATTGATTATTGTATACCCAAACAAGAATCACAAATCTACGATACTACTCCACAAATACATACAAACTAAATACCAGACACTGAACTGAATTATTATATACTCAATCCATGATATCTTATGCTTTGAAAGACCAAATCCTTGAAACCATGAAATGTTGTTTCCTTTGTTATCCAATTCTTTCAATACCCAGCATTCAAGCTTTGAAAGTACCTTGTTGATCCTTACAAGGATTTAAACCCTTTCATTGTTAAACATTTATTGTTGTTAATGATTTCGGTTATTGTTTATTATTGCATATTCTGTTATTATGTTAGAATTGGATTGTTTTTATAAAATTATGGACCAGATTCGTGGTCAGACCATATAATGGTCAAGTTAGGCCAATGTGTGCCTTGGATCCAGTAGTTAGAGCAATGCTGTGTGCCTTGCTCGGGGTTAGTGCGTGACTGATCAGCAGCCTAACCTTGGTTTTTAAATTAAAAGTATAATATCCAATTCTAAATCATAATCCATTATTCACTTGATATCATAACCATATTCATCTGATGATCATTATTCTCAGTTTTGTCATTGTGACTTGCTGAGCTAGTAGCTCATTTGTGCGATGTTGTTTATATTCTTCCAGTTAAAAAGGAACCAGTTGGTAAAGAGGATCCCCAGTCCAGCGCGAGAGCTAGGGGTTCAGGTTGAGGAAACTGAGCTAGTAGGTTTCTTTTGGAATAATTTAAGTTTGTAAAAGTTTGTAATAATGTTTAATACTCAGTTTGAGTTTGAAATAGTTGGGATTTGAACGGTTTGTAATATATTAGTGTGTGTGGCTTGTGTGCATACTTTAACCTGTTGCGGTCCATGGTGGTTGGTAAGTAGGGTCACTGTATATATTATTATTATCTTTATTATTGTTATAAGCAGGTTATAATTAAGGTGTGTGTGTGGACCCCAAACTTCTGACCCGGGTTTGGAGGGCGCTACAACAACAACATAAGCCGGAATTAAACCACAGTCGCTTAAGAAACTAGACTTTAACCAATTGAACCCTAACGTTTGCTTATGGTCATTTCTACGCTTAACAAATCACATAAGTCATTCGAGTACCCTCGGCTCCACCATTTTTAATAAATTAACCGTTACGAATTTGAAGGCGACGCTTTTGCGAATACCCTACTAACTGCCTAGTCCACTTTACATAATTGTTTCATACTCCAATTAGTCATTTAAGGGCCTTAACCAAGGTTTCAAAGTAAGGCGAGGGGTAATGGTTCGTTCGCGAAACGCCGTTACTTAAAACGGTCGTTTCTCCTAAACCGTACATCGGATCAAGCGAACCACATATCAAAACGAAGCTTACGACATAATCTAACTAAACATGGCAAAGTTACAGATTCAATAGTTAGCTCTCTGTCCCGAACACTAAGAACAAGCAGTTGTATGAAATTGGGCATTACGACGACTATGTTTACGCGATTACCAAGTTTTAAACCACTCCAAACAACCACCATTCAACTCACAACCAACAATACAACCAACCCTCATCCAAACCTTACTACATCAGTCCCCAAACCTCAAGATTTTCCAATTTATACAACCCCACACATGAACTACTAGCTATACTTAAGTTTCATTAACTATAAACAAGATTTCAACATCCAAATCACTACAAATCCAATCCAAACTCTAAACACACAAGCATCACACTTCTCATTTACTATAACCATCCAAACCATTGTAATACTCAAAGTAAAGCTAGGGTTTGGAGGTGTTATACCTTCCTTGGAGTGATTAGAGTAGCTAGGAAGTCTTAGGGAGCCTCCTACAAGCTTGATCTTTCCAAAGAAATCAAGAACACAAAGTTAGGTTTTGAAGTTTCTAAAAGTCAGATTGAAAGAACTGTCAAAACGAGGGTCTTACCTTGCTTATTTGGACGAGACTTATGAACAAGAGTTGTAGGTCATCTCAATACCTTTCCAAAGAGCTATAGAACATACTATTTGAGTGAGTATTGAAGGAGATATGGTAGTTTGAAGTTGCTGCTCTGGTTTTGGACGAGAGCTTTTGTTCTTGGAAAGCAAAAGTCAACTTCTAATTTGTGTTTTGTGTTTTTGATTTGTTTTGCTTGGTTGTTTCCTTTTGTTTTGCTTAATTACCTTTCAACCATGGTAAAATTTGTGTGGCTTGTAATCAACCAACAATCCCTCCATTTGTCATGCTTATGTCACCATATCTATGCCATCCATTTGCCACATGTCTCTTCCTTGTGGTTTGATGATGTCACAATCCTTGGCTTCTTGTACAAGCTTGTCTCTTGGTCACTTATTTGTTTTACGGTTCGCTTAACTTTCGTTCTCGTTTATTGTTTGAGAGATCATACCCGGGATCTTATTACTTGGGTTCCCCTAAACCCTTCTCAATACATTATATTCCTTTTATGATCCCCTCTTATAATCCTTGAATTTAAATCCTTTTTATCCTGTTACCTTATACTCAATTCTTTCGGTATCTGGTCGATTTTCGGGAAAAATCAAAGTGTTCGGATTTGGATTCTGACGATCTTTACATACACTTATATACCGTATAGAGTACTAATAAGACCTCAAAATATCCATAAAAGAACTACTACATTGTGTGGCATGAAAAGTTTTCTTCTTCAGCATAATCAGCAAAATCACTATTCATAAGGTTTACAAAAAGTCCAAAATTTTTGGGGTTATTACAGATCGTGTCTTTGACAAGGAGTTGCTGCAAGAATTGGATGAGGGTAAATTCGGAAGGGAAGACAACTGAATTCGAATAGCTAAAAACTTAATGTAATATTCTTAAAGCTTTATGAATCAAGATAGACCAATGTATTCATATGTTCAGACTAGAGGAACACCTATCTTGTATTCACTTGTAAATTTCTTTTGGAATCTGGAAAATGTTGAATATAATCCAGAACTTTTCTGCTATTTACTTTGCATTTATGTTTATATCTTTTTCTTATTTGTTAGTTTAGTTATCCTCTAGGTATTTGTTGTTATTGTCTAAACAAACAAATAGGGGGAGATTGAAAGGCATATGTCATAGCCTATTTGTTTATTCGAGGATATAACTCAACTCAAATAAGAATGTAATAAGTAAATAGTAGATCCACCGTCAAATAGAACTCTCAAAGTAACATCTGTCAAAGGATTCAGAAACAATGTTCATCTACAGACTTGAGGAATTACTTCACTGGAAGAAGTTCAAGAAATTGATCAAGCCTCAATGATATAAATCAAGATTGTGGATTTAATCAAGTGTCAGAGATCTCGTCAGGGTATCAATTAATTATAGGGATTTAATCTGAAGAAAATCATGTTATCAAAGTCAAGACATGAAGAAACGTCACGAAAGTTAGTCATTCATGAACCAGACAGTACATCGAATGTCAACATTGAAGTGGTGGAATTGATTCATAATTTTCAGTGATTTTCAGAAGATTGTCAGAAGAGTGGTTGCTGTTCAAGAATAATATTAATTCTCTATTAATTAATTAAGTCATATAATTTAATTAATAAAATAAATTATATCTGCAAAGATTAATTTATTGATTAATTGAATTAATTGGTTAATTGATTCTAAATTAATATTATGTATTTTCAGAATTGATTGTGAATTAATATTCAATATTAATTCAGCAAGACAAACATTTAAACTGGTATGACAATTTAATTGTCATATCGAAAGTCTTTCCAGTACAATTAAATTGTTATGCCGAAAGTCTCTCCAGCTCATTCAATTGTCTTGCCGATAGTCTCTCCAGTTCATTCAATAGTCTCACCGATTGTCTTGCTAGATCAACGGATTGTCTTGCCAGTACAATTCAATTCTATTGATTGATTACTAAAGAAAACAGAAGCAGATCATTCAAGACAATACATTCAATATTCAAACAACTCAAGAACAAAGAAAGAAAAGCAGCAGAGAACTTATTATCTTCAACTGCAATATTTTAGGACATTAATTTCTAGTATTTATTGTTAAATCTAAACCACTAGAAATCCTTCTCTTGTTCTTGTGTAACTATATAGCGGATCAAAATCCCTAGAACTTAATCTCAAATTTCTTTTAGCATTTGATCTTTTTGTTTCAAAAATAGAAAAAGTTCATGTCGAATTTATTCTAGATTTGGAATAATTTATTTGAGATTAATCCCTTGTAAACGATACCGTTGTTGTAACACCTTTAAAGTTTAATAATAGTTTTATTTAACTTGAATTTTGTTTCACTTTTTATTCCGCATTTTATTCGATTAAACAGTATAGTTTGTATTCAACCCCCCTTCTACAAACATATTGGGACCTAACAATTAGTATCAGAGCATTCTGATTAATGAACAAATCAAGATCCTAGACTTTTGTGATTCTTCCACTCCTTGAATTTTTATTTATTCAAAAATTCATAATGACTTCACAAAAAGTTGGAACCGTTAAAATTCCACTGTTCGATAAAGAAAATTATATTATGTGGAAGAAGAAGATGCTCTTGTTCTTACAAGTTGCAAATCCCAAATATCTGGATGTGTTAAAGAAGGGTCCAAAAATTCCGATGGTTATTGAACCAGAGGTTATAGAAAATGATGTTGTAATTACCAAAGCTAGAACCTATGCAAAAGAGCTTGAAGATTTTACTCCTGCTGAAATGGAAGAAGCCTCCTTGGATGCCAGCCTTCAATTAATTTTAGTTGATTCTCTTAATTCCTTGATGAACAGACATGTGATGAACTGTAAAAATTCCAAACACATCCGGGAAACTATTGAGGTGATTAATGAAGGCACAAAGGAAGTTAGGGAGAACAAGTTAGAGATACTAACCTCTGAGTATGAACATTTTAAATCCAATCCAGGAGAAGGAATTACTGAAGTGTTTTAGAGGTACAATGCATTGATCAACAACCTGAACATAAATGGAAAATATTACTCAATCAGGGACGTCAACAAAAAGTTCCTATTAACACTGCCAACTCATCTTGAACATAGAATCACTGCCATAAGAGAAGCGAGAGATCTGAGTGAGATTTCTTTGGAAAGGCTCTATGGTGTGTTAAAAACCTATGAGTTGGAGTAGATTCAGCAGAAGGAAGTCTACAGGAAAGGTAGAGTGGTCAGCATGTCTACTGCTCTAGTAGATGAAAAACAACAATAAAAATAACAACAATAACAACAATCTCAACAGTTAGAGAGAATGGTACAGTCTTCCAAGGCTGAAGAAAATGTGATAGTAGCATAATTTGATCCTCCTACTACAAATCAATCCGGTGATGATTTTTACTCCTTGGAAGAGCTGGAGAAATTGAAAGATGAGTCAATGGCCCTGATTGTCAAGAGATTCTCCAATGTCAGATTCAAGAGGAATCCCAAGTTCAAGTACAAGTCCAACTATAACAGATTCCAGAAAGGTGGATCTTCATCCTCTAATACCAGCAGTGGTAGATACAAAACAGGGATTGTTGATCGGAGCACCATTCGATGCTTTAACTGCAATAAGTTGGGACACTTTGCCATAGAATGCAGGAAGCCAAAGCAAGTAAGGAAGAACTTTTATGATTCTAATCAGAAGAGTAAATCTGAAAGGGCTTACCTGGCAAAGGGAAGAAGTTGGGATGATACTGACAGTGAAGATGAAAAAGTTGGGAATCTTGCTCTTATGGCTATTGATGGAAACACTTCATCGCCAAGAAAAGAGGTAAAATTTACTGATGTTGAATTAGTTTATCATCTAGGAGGCTCCTTAGATTGTGCTCGTCGTGATAATGAAATGTTAACTCAACAAATCAAAGACCTTGAGAAAGATGTCAATGAATTAAGACTTGTGCACATTAATCAAGACAAATTAAAAGAACAAGTATCTTTTCTAGAGAATAGAGTTGACTGTTATAGACAACTCGAAACTATTCTCAAAGACAAGATCACCGGTCTTTAGACTAAGGTTAAAGCTTACTTTAATTCGCAGAGGAGTGGTGGCATTGCAACTCAAGACATACTCCTCTATGGTTCAGGCCTCCCTGGTAATAGCAGGTGACCAGAAGTTGGCTGTTAAGGAAGATAATGATAAGAAAGGAAAGTCTGATAGTGCTATGGACAAGGCAGATCAAGAAGAATCTAGTCAAGAATTTCAGAATCGGTTTGGCCGAAACAGGAGTAAGAGATTTCAGAGACAGAGTTTCTTTCAGGCTAGGTCTAGTGCTACTTTAGTTGCTTCCACTCTAGCTCAATCAGTCAAGTCAGCAATGGACTGCAAGTCCTGTGACAGGAGACACAGTGGTTCGTGCAAAAAGGATGTGCAATGTTTCAAGTGTGGTCATAAAGGTCATTATGCATCGGAATGCAACCCAGAAAATCCAGGAGTTACTTGTTATAATTGTGGGAAGATTGGGCATATTGCAAGGAGCTGTGAAATGGCTACTCGAGGTACTACATCCCAAAGACCAACATCTAGCGCAATTAGAGGTAGAACTTTCAAAAGCACCAAGAGATCGAACATTTAGAATTTGAATGTAGCTTCAGCTAATCTGACACCCTTCGCGCTAGAAGAGTTTGATGTGATTCTAGGAACGAGTTGGTTGTCCGGTAGAAAGGCAATGAATGGTTTTTGGAAGAAGCAAATTATAAAGGGTACAGAAGCCAATAGTAAGGTAAGTTTCTAAGTGCAGAAGCAATATAAAAAGTTCTTCCAATTATGCGAGAAAATGAGTAATAAGCTAAGGATATAAGGTAGTTCCACCATGAATAAGGATACGAAGAAGAAAATATTTAATGTGGAGGAAGTTTGAGTAATAAATCAATGGCCTGGAGTCTCTGGAGGCCAGTGGAACGAAATAATTAAAACGGTAATTGTGGAAGTTAGTGGAAAAGGGAAGTGAGTATACCAGACATAGTTCCCGGAAATGCACCAATGATGTTGTTGGAGAAGAGGGATGGAATTATGAGATTGTGTATTGATTATCGGGAGTTTAACAAAGCGACGAATAAGAATAAGTAACCCCTATTAAGAATTGATTACTTATGCGGCCTAATTCAAGAAGTGTGTTATTTCTCGAGGATTGACTTAAGACCCAGTTTGAAGACATATCAAAGATTACAATCAGAATAAGTTATGAGCATTGCAAGTTCTGGTAATATTATGTGGAATAACAAGTATATCAGTTGTCTATAAAGAATTAAGGAACATGGTGTATAAGGAGTATTTGGATAAGCAAATTGTATCTATTGATAACATCCTCAGCTATTCAAAGATTAAGAAAGTCTGAATAGAACGCTCAAGGATTTCCCTACGAGGATTAGAGGGGAAGTAACTATAAGTTAAGTTTTCGAATATGAATTTTGGGCTGAGGTTAACAAAAGATTCTGATTAATACGTTAACAACTACCTAAGCAAAGCCGGTATGATAGCAGATGTCTTGTACAGAAAGAGAGGATTGGATGTAATTAGGACCACTGAGAAGTTAATAAAAGAATTGGAAAGAGTGGAATGTGAAATTCAATAACCTGAAAGTGAGAAGAAGTGAAGACATGAGATTACTTTTCAGCCTTAACTGATGGAAATGAGTAAGAAGTGTTCGAATGTCTGGAAACTAAGTTGCTAGTGAGTACCATCTATCATCCGTAGACGAAGGGCCAAAGTAAAAAGATAATTCAGACAATATATGATATATTGAGAGTATATATGTTGGATTTAAAAGAAACTGAGGAAATCACCTACCATTGAATAAGTTTTCCTATGCTAATAGTTATCAAGTTAGTGGGGGAATGCTACCTTGCGAAGCCTGGTATGGACATGAGTGTGGGTTCCCCACACTAGTCAGAGAAAGTGGGAGTAAAGATGTTGTTAGGATCTGAGTTAATTCAAAACACCGAGTATGTAGTGATGTTGATTTGGAAAAGAGTTGAAGCAGCTCGGGATAGATAAAGAAAGAAGGCGGACTTGAATTTAAAGAATGTGGATATAGAAATAGGATCATTGGTGTTGACAAAAGTTTCACCTTGAAAGAGATTGGCTAGGTTTGAATAACGGGGGCAAGTTGAGTCCTAAATTTAGTGAACCATTCGAGGTATTGATAAATATAGGTAAAGTTGCCCATGAATTGATGTTGCCGTCACAACAGCATATATGTAATGTATTCCACGTGTCCATGTTAAGGCGATATGTTTTTTATTCGAATCAGGTCATTGATTGGAAGCTAATGGGCTCTCATCCAAACTCATTCTACGTGGAGTGATCGACCTAAATCCTAGATCGTTATGAGCGAGTCCTTAAGAATGAGTTTATATCTATAGTAAGTATGCTTTGTATTAATCCGCAAGTAAAAGAGTCTACTTGAAAGTTAGAGTCAGATATGCTTGACAAACCTCCTCACTTGTGTAGTTAGATCAGATTCCGGGGACAAAATCTTTTTAAGGGGGGGAAGATGTAACGACTCGTATATTTTAGTATTATTTAAATGTGTAATTATTGAATAATTAAATAAATAAAATATATATATGGGTTCAGCGGGTTATTGTTTTGTTATTATGTATATGTGATTACTAGTGTATGGGAGTGAATTGCGTAGTTAAGAATTGGGTTGTATGATTTTGTTTCGCTTTTAAAAGTGATTTTATTGTAGTTTTATTTTCCATAAATATTGAAATTTTCTCTAAAATTGTTTTTATGGTTTTATAATTACAATAATAATTTTTAAAATTTTATAAAATTTAGAAACCAATATTTCATCAATTATTTAACCCTGTATAATTTTCTGATTGCCTTTATTTGTAAAATCTGTATTTAATCCTAGAATTCTTTAAAAAATTGTGAAACTCATATTTATTGAAGTTTGGAATATTTCGAGAATTTTAACATTATTTTGGAAATTTTTGGGATTAATTTCACCCGTGCGTAGTTTCGTTTATTCGTTAAAAGCGGGTATAAATTGTGTTTTAGAAATTGTTTAAAAATTTCAAAATTTACATTTTTATTAACTTCGGGATATTTATAATATTTTAAAACTATTTCGGTAATTTTATGAATTATTCTTATTCGTACCATGGCTCGCTAAAATGTAAATCGCGGGGGCGAAACTGGGCTGCAGAGGTTCGTATAAATCCTCTTTGGACACGTGGTTGGTTTTCAGAAAATGATTTGTTGGGTGTCCATGTATTTTATACGTGGCAGGTGCTGGTTTCTTTAAAAAAAACATAACACAAACCCCCCCACTTGTCTTCTCCCCCGCGACTGTCTTCTTCCCATTTTCTTTTTATCGCGGCTCATGTTTGTTTCGACCGGGCTTTTGATGTATATTGAGGCTCTAATCTCATCAAAGTGATTATCTCTATTATCTGTTCTTGCCTTCTTCGTGTTCGGCTCGGTGGCGGGTTCTAGTTGTGGGACTCAGGAATTGAAGTCGAACTAAAGATAAGCTAATGATTAGTCGATAAGCGCAACGAGGTTCCAAGCGGATGACCTGAGCGTTAAAGTCAGATCAAGGATAGCCTGCTACTTAGGTAATGAGCCCAAACGTCTGAATCGATCCAGAGTCAGTCAGTGATAGTTGTAAAGCTCTGCAAGGCAAGTACCCCTGACCATTCTTTTATGGTTCAGTATATATGAATGAACTGTTGCTTTATTTTCGAACAGGAACATAACTGTTCTAAGTTACGTATCCCCTGTATTTAAAAATCTGTTTAAATATATTTTTGGGGAAAAGTAACTTCTGAAAGTACCTATCTCTAAAATGTGATTAAAAATGGAAAAGAGAGGTTTTGAATAGTGTGCTGTGACAGAATTGATTTTAACAAGAGATAGGTAAAAGTGATTTTGAAACTGGATAAAACGAATCAGATATTGGATAACGTTGCGTAAGTGGCTAATTTGGTTGCGCGCATTCCAAAACCGATTAGTCCAGCATAGTTAATCAGAGACCTAGCTAGTCTCTTCGGATCCGGTTATTTTGTGTGAAAGCCCGATCAGCTTTCCTAGACATTTTGTGTGATAGCCCGACCAACTATCCTAGATAATTTGTGTGGAGGCCTGATCAGCCGTCCCTAGATAATATCCAATACATATCTGATTGTGATTTCGTGGTTCCAGTAATGGAACAAGTGGTTTTGGGTCCCCGTAACAGGATAAATGGTTTTGTGGTCCCTGTAATGAAACAAAAGGTTAGAAAATGAAAATAGCATGCTAAAATTGAACTCTGGTATTTATACACAGCACACAACTGTTGATTTTGTTTTACAAAGCATGTTAGTTTTGATATCCAGTTTATACATGTTTTACTTATTTTCTAGCAAGTTATGAATTCTGTTCCTATAACTGCTTTATTTTAAATCATTTTACTTGTTATTCATATAGTGGTACTGCTGAGTAATAAATTGCTCACCCTTGCAGAATGCTTTATATATGTATTGCCGATGCCTAGGAGATTCTTTCGTGGTAGTTAGGGCAGAGTTCCAGTTCCTTCTGTGTCAGGCCCCTCTAAGGTAGTTGTGTTGGACCAGAGATGGTCTGCTGAGTTGTTGTATTAAGTTAGTTGCGTCAAGATAGTTTGTTGTAAGTCGGTTTTGTAATAGTTGTAACCTAAATCATACTTAAACCTGGAAAAGGTCTTGGTAAAGGGGTCGTGGTTATGTATAACTAGTAATTTGAATCATATTATGTTATTATTATTATTGTTGTGGGTGACGTCAACTCCTGATCCCGGGGTTGAGGCCGTCACAATAAATGTTTATATATTTTTTAAATCAATTTTTCATTTATATAATAAAAAGTACTATTTTTTTATAATCATCGTAGGGAACCCGTAGCCGAAAACCATGTGAACCAAGATAAACCGCATTTTAGCGGCAGACTCTGGCTCATGAGGCATAGTTATAAATTTTCCTCTCGTAAAATTCGAAGCTTCGACCAAGAAGATAATTATCCACTTTTTAACCAACTGAGCCGATACTTGCGGGCAATTTCTTGAATATTCTCAAGCCTAACAATTAAATTTTTTAATACATACATATACATCATCATAACATCTATTACTATTATATAAAAGACGAAATATTAGAAATTTTGATACAATACCTTTTTTTGGTACATACTGAATTTACTTAATTAGCCTTAATTATTTATATATTTAAAAAAAAAGTAACTCCCGTAACAAAGTTTCAAGACAAACCGTACTCTTCTTCTGTTACTATGTTGGTAACCTAAAACTCAACAATTCCACATAGTCTTTTTTTGTTGTTAAATACCATGGAATATTCACTACTCAGAATATTCACCGGGCTTTATATAGCTTATTACAGGTCTCCTCTTCAACATTGTAGGCAATTGTATTACTATACTATTTAGTTATTTAAATAATTATGATTCTATATTATAATAAGTTAATTTTATTACTTATATATTAATATATTAATATTTACAACATAATTAATTAGTTACAAATAAATTTAAATATGTATAATAACGTCTGGACAAAATAAAATAATAAATATTATTAATCCTCGCCCAAAAAATTATTTTACTGAACCATATAAAACAAAATTTAAATCAAAATATAATTTGTTGATTGGTATAATGACACAAGATAAAATAAAATTAAATACATTTTTTGTAAATATTTTTTTAAAAATAAACTATTTATACGAGTTAAAATAAAAATAAAAAACTAATTGTAGTTAATTGGATTTCCTGCATCAGACTAAAATAAAATAATTAATATTATTGGCACACCTAAAAAAAATTATACTATTGAGCCGGATTAAAATATAATTAAAATTGAAAATAAAGTGTTGGTCAATGACATATACTAAAAAATATATGCTATTTATCTAAGCTAAAACAAAAAAAAATATAAACCAAACTAAAATATAATTCAAAATAAACTAAATAAAATTACTTGGATTTGGTTGATGTAACCGTTTTATATAATTAAAGATTTTTTCAATGTCTATAATATCTATGCTATATATTTTATTAAAATGAAATTAGAGATAAATTATCATTTTATTTAATAATGCCGGAATATTAGAAAATGATATAAATATATACTATTGCCCTAGGTTAAAAAAGATTTATATAATTAATCCAAGGTATTATAAAATTAAAATTAAAAAATATTAGACCAACTAAAATATTCATTTGGGTTTAAACAAATAATATTAAAAAAACTCAATTCAATTATTTTTTATTTTTATATCGGGTTAAAATAAAATAATAAATAATACGGACACGATGAAAAAAATTATACTATTAAAGATAAAATAAGAAAAATATTAGATCACTAAAAACAAAACAATATATATTTTTATCCGAGTTTAAATAATGTCATTGATCAAAGCTTAAATAAATAAATTCAATGAGAGATGAATATAATTAATTAAATTTGGCCGGTATAATGAGTCTTGGATTAAAACAAAATAATGGGTTCAATTGATCCGTGCTAAAACAAGATAATTTGGACTATGGATATAGGCTAAAATTTATCTTTATATTGAATATTTCTAGTGGAACACCTTTCACAATCAAAACTCAATAGTCATTTGTGTACATATCTATAAATTTGAGTAAACTTATATATTTTTGTCAATAATATTTTTTTTAGATGCCTCTTATTTCAAAAATATCGTTAACATATACATGTAAGTGTATATGTAGTCATTACCGAATCATATTATTAAACATATTAAATAACAAATTCCATATCTTAATATTTTTCATTCAAAATTAATTAAAAAAAATTATTAAATATTAAAAATAATTTATACATCGCATATGTTCTAATAAACAGCGAATTTTGAGAATATAGTTAACTATGGACTTACACTGTCCATTTAGAATACGACACGAATATCCGCTAATATCCCTCATGCTAAATCACCACTAATAAAAAAACCACTTCAATCTTCGGGAAACCACTTCACGAATCAAGTAGTCATATTCTATTTTAGGAGCATGTACACGCACAGTTTGTTTGCGGGACAGAGCAAATCTATATTATCTTAAAGGATACTAATGCCCATTTAGAATTTAACCACTAAATTTACCCATGAATTTATCCATGACCCACTATCCATGACCCATTTAATTTTTTTACACATAAAATATTGTATTATACACATATCCATGGATCTTTTAAGATTTAAATATTTTATAACCCATATACAAACTAACCTATTATACAGCTAGACCCCCTAATTATAGCAACTGATTAGTACGTTCAAATTTTTTTGATTTTTTTTCTCTCTCAAACTGGTGCTAAATGTAGTAACTGATTAATAGGTTTCCACTGATGTTCTTCTCAATCCAACGATTTTGCTCCGCCGATCTCCTGTCAAGCATGGATTCACGCTCCCTGGAAGGCTCAGGCTCTGCAAGGACATCACTTTTAGGTTTGATTTGATCATGAATAACTGTTAACTATCATGCACGTTAAGTGTTACATGATTTTGAATGGTTTTATATTTTTGTCCGTAGGGCTGAAACGTTTGATTCGTAGTCAAGATTCATCATATCAGGGCTCAAATTAATCTTCTCTATTCCAGGCTATCACAAGTTTTCCTGTTTCTGAGTCGAATGGTGAATATCATTTTTCCTCTTACATTTTGTATGTAGATTGTAATCTAATTCATGTTCTTATATTCGTCTCATTGAATCAGTTGTGAAGCGTAGAAACGTATGTGTTGAAAAAGAAAATCAGAGTCCCAATGTTACAGTCTCGAATACACAGTCACCAGGTTCTGCATTATCATCTGGTATGTTTTCCATTATATTTGTTTATTATCTGTCACATTAGTGAATGTTGGGAACTCATGATTCATATGCATTTTGTAGTTGGATTTAGGTCTCCTTTACAACCATTATTCGATAGTAATACAAATGTATTGCGTGATTTCAGTCCACACAATCCATCTAATTTTGTTGCTGATGTTTCGTCTAATAGAACCACCCGGACTTCCTTCACAGGTATTTCGATTTTTTTTACCAATGTAAAGTGCAGAAGTGGGAATGTTTGTATGACTATTTGTTCTGTTTTTTTGTTGTAGATTTGAAACGTATAAGCAAAAGTGTGGGTTTGAGACCTCTTGGTGGATCAAATAGCACGCCTGTCAGTGTACAAATTTCACCTATTTCGGGGATTACAGTTGAAGAGATTAACACTCCAATTGCTAGGCGCATGGATCGACCTGCTACACTCTTAGATATTACCAATTTTCCGTGCACGTTATATTATAACTTTATACTGAAATAAAGATTTTTGTATGCTCGTATGCTCTGTTGCGTTTACTAAATTGCTAATATTATATTATGTTGTTTGTTACAGCTGTGAAACGTAGAGTACGTGGTCGCAATATTGAGAATATTTTAGCTATTAATAACAGTGTTTCAACGAATAACCAAGAAAAAAAGATTACGCCTTCAGAAGAATCATGTGTGTTACCTATTAATCAGTTTATGAAATTTTTAATTTATAAAATTTGTAATACTTTATGTTTTATTTGTTGTTATGACCAATAAGAATCCATTGTTATTTCTTGCTGCAGCTAAGAAATGTAGATTACGTGGTCCTAATATTGATAATATGAAGACAATACCACAGCGTAAGTTTTGTGTGATGCACATTAATACATGATTATGCATGTTCATTTATAAGATTTCATTTTTTTTACTGTTGTGAAAACAATTAAAAATCCATTTGTGTATTTTGTTGCAGCTAAGAAATGCAGGGTACGTGGCCCTAATATTAAGAAGATTTATACAGATCCCATGTGTACGTTTTGTTATTACATGTTTTCTGATATACGAATTTATAAAAAAATTTACCTTGCTGGGATTGATCCCATTATTACCATTCACTGATTTGTATGCTGAAGTATTTGTTCACTCTTCAGCAGTGATAGGAAAAAGACATAATATTGAGAAGATTTATACAGATCCCATGTGTACGTTTTGTTATTACATGTTTCCTGATATGCGAATTTATAAAAATTGATCCCATTATTACCATTCACTAATTTGTATGCTGAAGTATTTGTTCACTCTTCAGCAGTGATAGGAAAAAAGACCTGGTACATCCTCTATGAATAATGGTGACGCATTGTCAAAGTCCAATAAAATATTTTAACATGGATGAATGAGTCAACCTGCGACGTCTCCTTTACGTACAAGTTTTCATAATCCCCATGAACTGAAGTCAAGAAAGAGTAAAGGAAAGGATAAAGAACAAGCATCTCCAGAAAAGAGGAATTTGATATCAGATTTTGACAATGTGTTTTCATTTGTGGATTCTGAGTCAAGTGATTCAGATGTTGGAATTGATGATATGTATCATGATGACATGGAAGAGGTAATATTGAATCCGAATTTTTGGCGTGGATATATGGATCTTGGTCCTCCGTCAAAGTTGTGCAATAAATGTGGTGCTACTATGTGGAACGAAGAGCGTAATAATAAATTATGTCCACGTAAAGAGCCCATATTTTCTATGTGTTGTCGTAATGGTCAGATATATTTGCCAAAAGAAAGGCCGCCACCAGAACCACTAGCTTCTTTGTTACTTGGTGGTGAGAAATCGAGGCATTTTAAACAGTACATAAGAGTGTACAACTGCATTTTCCAATTCACTTCCACCAGTGTTAAGATTGATAACTCAATAAACATAGGTAGCTCTCCGTATTATTTTCGCTTACAAGGTCAAAACTATCATTTGGTTGGGAGTTTAGTACCGTTAGATGGATCTTCACCCAAATTCTGCTAGCTCTACATATACGACATGCAGAATGAGGTTGAGAATAGAATCAATGCAATGGGAGGTGCTTCTGACAATGTTGATCCAGATATTGTCGAGAAACTTTTAGGTATGTTAGACAAGAACAATGAGTTAGTCAAAACTTTTCGCATGGCTCAGAATCGATTTGAAAATGAAGAGCTGGATGAGTTTAAGTTAGTCCTCATATCATCTCAATCTTCTAGCGGTAGACCAAACCATATTACTCCATCTGATGAAGTTGCTGCTTTCATTGTTAGTGATGATACGGATACCGGTGGTATTAGAGACACGGTTGTGAATTCCAAACAAGAAGGATTGAAGAGGATATATGAAACAGATCCACATTTCATGCAGTTGCAATATCCACTACTATTTCCTTGAGGAACCGAGGGTTATCATAAACGTACACCTCTGATAAGCAATAAATACTTTGAAATAGAGAATTTAGATGATGAAGACCTTGATCCTGACTCAACACAGAGGCGACATGTTTCATGACTCAACACAGAGGCGACATGTTTCACTAAGAGAGTATTATTGTTACAAGATTATGATACACAATTATGAAGGTATTTATTAGAAGTAAGCAATGTGATTAGAATATAAAATGCATAATGGCTATGTGCATATTCTCACCATCGTCTCATTAATTTCAGGTTTAACGCCACACCTTGCTGGACGTTTATGGCAACAATATGTTGTGGATCAGTTTGCTGCCATTGAACAATATAGATTAGACTGGGTTTCAATGCATCAAACTACCATGCGTGCTGATTTGTATAATTCAGTGCGTGATGCTCTCAGTAAAGGAGACCATGATCCAATGCATGTTGGAAAAGCTGTTATATTGCCTGCTTCATTCACTGGATCCCAACGATACATGTCTCAATACTTTAAGGATTCCTTGGAGATATGTCGTGCAATTGGTCATCCATCCTTATTTCTCACCATGACTTGCAACTCAAAGTGGCCAGAGATACAAGAAATGCTTAAATTGTTGCCCAATGTTGATCCCGTTGATGCACCAGATATTGTTTCTCGCGTGTTTAAACTGAAGCTTGATCAGCTATTAGATTTGATTAAAAAGAAGAACTACTTTGGAAGTGTATAGGAGGTAAATTTATTTTACTGGACACCGACAATTTTGCATTTAATTTTTTTAATCATATCTACACACATGCATAGATCTAATATTTTCTTTACTTATGTTTTGCACAGTTATGCATGTAATTGAATTCCAGATGCGAGGTTTGCCACACGTGCATATGCTAATCTGGCTGAGCCCTGAAAGCAGACCTAATTCTATTGAAAAGGTTGACCAGTTGGTTTCTGCTGAAATACCAGATAAGAATTCTGATCCAATAGCATATGAAGCTGTTAAAAACTACATGATGCATAAACCCTGTGGTAAAGACTTATACACATCTCCATGTATAGTTAAAGGAAAATGCATGTGTCATTTTCCAAAGAGGTGTGAATAAATAGAATGATACATATGTTATGTAATAAGTCTATTTTATTATTAATCTCGACGCATGTAATGTTTTGTTTTGCAGGTTTAATGGTAATACCTATTTTGACGATTATGGTTTTCCTGTTTATCGGAGGCGTACCACTGGTAGAGTCATCAATAAAAAGGGATCAACCTTGAAAATCAATATGTAGTTCCATACAATCGAGATCTTTTGTTGCGGTTTCAGTGTCATATAAATCTGGAAATTTGCAACAGTTCAAGATTGTAGAAATATCTCTTCAAGTACTGTTTAAAGGGTCATGACACTGCTACAATGTTGTTGAAGAAGAAAAGTAACAAATTAGGGAGTGAACAAACTGCAAGATCCGTGAAGAATTTGGATGAGGTAAAGAATTTTCTTGATGGTAGATATGTTTGTGCATCTGAGGCATCGTGGAGGATTTTTGGGTTAGACATTCACCATCGTTCCCCAAGTGTTGAACGCTTACCAATACATTTGCCCGGTCATAAGTACCTGAATTTTCAGAGTTCTGCAGATTTGGAGAATGTGTGCAATAATGCAACTTCCAAAAAAAGTAAACTAGAGGCTTGGTTTGTAGCTAACAGTGAATTTCCACAAGCTCAAAATTTTACATATTCTGACTTTCCCACCCAGTTTACATGGATAAAGAAAACTGCTAAATGGAAGCTTAGATAAAGAGGTGATGTGGTTGGGAGGCTAGCAGAGGTTCATGCAACAACTGGTGAATTATTGTATCTTCGAATGTTGTTACTTAGATGTAAAAGTGTTTTATCTTTCTCTCAGTTGTGCACTATTGATGGAACTACATATGATACATTTAAGGAAGCATGTGGTGTTCTTGGTCTGTTGAATAATGACAAGCAATGGCATGGTGCTTTGGAAGAAAATGCATTCTCAGCTATGCCAACCCAAATTCGGGCTATGTTTGTTAACATACTGGCATATTGTTCAGTGTCTGATTCGCTTGCGCTATGGGAGAAACACTGGCCAGCATTGTCAGACGATGTTCTTTATATTAGGCGTAAGATTTCAGATAACATTCATTTAACACTGTCCGAGTATGAAATCCAGAACTATGCTTTAGCAAGTGTGTGATCAGTATTAAATATTTAATACGTTTATTACATTGTAGTATTATTTTTTATTATTTTTATTTAGATGTCGGAACATTTGACAATTTTTTTTTGTGCAGAAATTGAAAAGTTGTTAAATGATGTTGGTAAGTCCTTAAGAGATTTTCATATAATGCCATTTCCTGATGAACGATTTTTCCACACTTTTGTCAATCGTCTCATTGTTGAGGAAACTAGCTGCAATAAAGAAGAATTGAGACTTAATCATGACAAAGCTCATAAAAATCTGAACTCAAGGCAGCTGGATGTATATAATGCAGTTGTTGATAATGTAAATAGAAATAAAGGTGGAATGTTTTTTGTTTACGGGAGTAGTGGATGCGGTAAAACGTTTCTTTGGCAAACTCTTTGTTCACGTTTTCGATCAGAAGGAAAGATTTTTCTTCCTATTGCAGGCTCAGGAATTGCTGCTACACTTCTTCCTGGTGGCCTAACAGCTCATTCTAGGTTTAAAATACCGCTTAAATTAGATCAGAGTTCTATTGCTGGAATAAAACATGATACAGACATTGCAGAGTTGATGCAGCACAAAAGTCTTATAATATGGGATGAAGCTCCAATATAGCATCGCTATGCATTTGAAGCCGTAGACAGAAGCTTGCGAGACATAATGGCTGCCGTTGATGTAGAACGAGGAAAAAGACCCTTTGGTGGTATTACAGTTGTTTTTGGAGGCGATTTTTGACAGATATTACCTGTTCTGCCTAAGGCTGGAAGGGCTGAAATAGTGAATGAATCATTTAACAAATCCCAGCTTTGGAAATCTTGCAAGGTCTTTCTTCTCACTCAGAACATGAGATTACATTCAGGTAATTCTGAAGCTAGAAATAAAGTAATAGCTGACTTTAGTAAATGGCAACTTGAGATTGGAGACGAAAAAGTTGAATGCATTGATACTCATCGTGCAGATATTGAAACTGAGTTTGTAGTTCCTGATGAATATGTTGTCAAGAGTCCCTTGAAAAGTCCCATTAAAACCCTAATTGACATTATATATCCAGATTTTTAGAATAACTTGCATTCACAGGAGTATCTGAGATCGAGATCTATTTTGACTCCAACAAATGTTGTAGTTGATGATATCATTGCACAGATTCTTGAGAGAGTTTCGGGTAATATGCATACTTATCTCAGCCAAGATTCAATTGAAGATAGGGGTGTTGAAGATAATGACTTTGATTCGTCATTTCCAGTTGAGTATCTGAACTCCATAAATATGCCATGTATGCCTAAACATGAGTTGAAACTAAAGGTTGGAGCTGTTGTTATGTTGATGAGGAATTTAAATCAGATTATGGGTCTATGCAATGGTACAAGGATGATAGTTACTGGATGCAAAAAAAAGTATAGAATGTCAAATTCTCTGTGGATCTCAAGTTGGTATGAAACATCTAATTCCAAGAATCGATATGGTCCCAACAGACACAAATTGGCCATTTGAATTTAAAAGAATACAATTTCCTCTCTAAATATGTTTTGCCATGACTGTGAATAAGAGCCAAGGTCAATCATTGGACACAGTTGGATTATATCTTCCTCGGCCCGTATTCTCTCATGGTCAGTTATACGTTGCAATATCCCGTGTCACATCTCCAGAAGGACTACATATTCTTACTGATGACGATAATGGGAAAAGCACGTATATAACATCAAATGTTGTGTTTGAAGAAGTTTTCTACAACCTTCCTAAATTATGATAATATTTGATTTAACTAACTCATTGTAATTGTTTGACCATGAGTATTTTGTAGTTGAAATCCTTATTTCGTGGTATGTAATTTGTTTAACAGTTGAATTTGATTTTATTATTATAATTTTATGTCATTTCATTTGGAAAAATAATTTATTGTATTTAAAAATAATAAAAAAGAATGGCATGTGTATAACAAAGCTGTATAATTAGTTCCCACTAATCCATCTAACTAACTTGATACTGAGCCAATCACATTGATCCTCATCGTATCAATTTATAATTCATCCAATCAAAGGATATGTTTATAATTCAGTTAAAGGCTGACTGGATTATTCCTTTACAGGCCTTATGTCACGTATTAAAAGGGAAAGATCAAGTCCGCAATATATGTTTCTCGTGCACTTCATTCAACAGCATGTCATCAATTATCATTCCCGTTAATGTAGGGTAATGGACTACAAAAAGACCACCACGTCTGTGTGATATTCTAAGTTCAGTACCTCGATTAAGAATAGAACATGTAAGCTCTCTCAGGAGTTTTGACTTTTAAATTATAATAATAGATCATCTTGTTTAATATAAATTACAAATTTTTTTCATAGAATCTTGCAAAGATGGAAGCCCTCATGTTTGAACACATTTTAAGTCTTGACAAGTCTAGGTCAGATTGGAAGATCAAGGCAATAGTTACAAGAATGTGGCCTACTGTGTCTTCTGAATCAGGAATAACGAAAGGCTGGAATCTCATTCTTCTTGATGATGATGTAACTACCTAATCTGTTGATTTCGTTCTATATTGATTATGTTTACATTTTTAGAATGGATATTTATGATTATACTTTTCCACTTTATACTATGTGCAGAATACTCATATTCATGCATTTGCTTTTGCTGATACTTGGAAACTTATTGGGAAGAATATTGTTGAAGGAGCTGTTTATATTATTGACACGTTTATGGTTAGGGATGCTTTTGGGAATTTAAAGCCTGTTTCTACAGACATATCTATAAGATTTACAAATGTTACCACTTTCCAACCATGCACCGATTATGTTATGATTCCAAAATACAAATTTGAATTTATGGATTTGGGTGATTTGATGGATGAAGCCAGAAAATATGGTCCTAAAGAGAATCCATAATTTGCTATAGGTTACTTCGTCTTTCCTATTTGGCTTATTTCTATTCGTATTAACAATTGTTATAAAAGTTCTGACTGCAATCCATGTGTTTATATATTGTAGATATAATTGGAGTTATTGAAGACTTTATTAAAGTAAGCAAAATCCCCACTAATTTTGGAGATATGGATACTGTTCGATTCAAGATTTGTGATGCAAGGTTATTCTTTTAATTCAACATACAATTTTTTATTAATTTTTACGTCGTTATTAATTTTGGGACCTTGATCAATAAATAATTAAATGTTTACTTGATTACATTGTAGCAACAAGCACATGGTTGGTATATGGGGAGATATGACGAAAGTTGTCAGTGATCAATATAACCATGAGGAAAATGTTATTGTAATCTTGACAAGCGTAAAGCTAGGAACATACAACGGTTTGATCTTTAGTATTTTATGCTATATACTAATTTGTCAGTAAGGTTATACACGGTTATATTAAATTATATTTTATGTAAGATACATATTGCTTTATAACTTTAGATACGCTTCAAATCAGCAGCTTAGCATCCTCGAAAGTGTACTTCAATCTTGATGATGAGTGTGTACTTGAGATGAGAAACAGGTACAATCTTATAAACATTTACTCATTTTCCATATTTTGTCAAGATTGCATATGTTATGTACATTATATAATGTGTAGGCTTGAACTTGAAGGCTATAAGCCGTCGAGGGATGATGCGGATAATAGCTATGCGTTAACATTGGTCTCTCCTTATGAGTTTATAAATCTGAAAACATTAGTTGACAATGTTGTTGGCAGTGTTGAGGTTAATTCTTTTTAGACAAAAGTTTTAGAGCATTATATTAGATTTATATGCAATATAATTTTCATTTATAACATTATCCTCAAAATTATCATTCGCAGAAGAAATTATATTATGGTTTGACAATTGCTAAGTTGGAGGAAGGACATCCTTGGTTTTCATATTCATGTAGCAAATGTCATTTAGAAGTTGTTGAAGTTGGGAATAGATTTAAATGCGGTAAATGTAATCGCACTTTTCCAGTTGCTGAAAAAAGGTATTGACACATAGGAAATAATATATTTAACATTCGGTTGGTACAATTTCTTTGGATTAGGAAATGTTGAATTATTTAATAATTTTTTTCACTCACAGATTCAGTGTAAAGGTTGTTGTTGTAGATCAATCGTTCTCATGGAGCATTCTTCTCATGAATCGTGTTGTGAAACGGCTCATAGGATGTTCCGCTTCACATCTTTATTTGAAGCAAACAAAGGTTCAATCAATTACATTTTTAAAATTTGTTTCCATATTATAAATTGTTTGCAATACAAACCAATTATGTTGATGACTTAATTATCAAAACGGGAAGCGGTAGCTGCTAAAGTGTTTCCTGCATTTCTACTTGTCATGGACGGGAAATAAATTATTGTTGTTGTTGAAGTTCATGCAGCCAAAGATGTTTCTGAAAATTTATCATCAAGGCCCAAGACATGTATGATTCAAATATGTATGCCATGTCAACTTATGAATCATCCAATCATGTTGATTTCCCTACCCTTGATTTATCAGAGGTATGATAATTTTTTCATAAATTACCGTTATTGCATATTTTGGAATATAATTAAACATTATTGACTAAACGTTTGCATTATAGTCATTTGATCAGGCCGAGAGTCCAAAAACCCCTGGATCTTGCAAATCCGTCAGTAAGATGATAAAAATGGTAAATAGTAATAATAGTTTTTAATTTAATCTCTTAACGTATGCGTATCTTACATTAAAATGCTCTAACATTACAGGAGAAGTGATGAAGTGCATCTATTTTGTGGCATGGATGCTGCATTTGATCTTGCAATCCAATTTCCTAAGCTTTTATTTATGATATTTCTTTATCACAGTGTACTCTAAACATTATTTCTGGTTGTTTCAAGTTTATTTTTATATTATAATCTATGAAGATTGCTCTTTGGTTTTGTTTGTCGTTTAATTCATAATTTTGGATAATCACATTTTTAATGTTTAATGTAATGTTAAGAGGATCACCAAATTTTTGATTCCTGCTTTTAGTTATATATGTTACAGGTAGTTAATCTTATATAGTTATAACTGTTTGAAGTTAGTTATTAAGGAAAAAACTGTTTTATAAATAAAACTCAACATCCATTCCCCAACAGTCACATCTCTGTATCTTTTTTTTAATATATAGAAGTCTGTCATTATGGCTGAGATTAGTTGGTCTTTAAACGTTTTAGTAAGAATACCAAAAACACAAAACAGGTAATCATGGAACATGTTGAACGTGTATGGGAATTCCCTGCTCAAGGTTGGATCAAGATAAATGTTCATAGTGAGTTTGTTCAGAATGCTCCTGAAGGCCAAAATAGAAATGGCATTGGCATTGTTGTGAGAGATTCAAATGGCTTTATTCTTAGATTAACATATGGCACCATTCCAGGCCTAACTAATCTGAATAGTGCTTTATGGGCTATTTTGATAGGAATGCGTAGAGCATATCAAGACCAGTATGAACGTGTTATCATTGAGACTGATAATATCCAGGCTTACAGTGAATGCAAGTACTACATAGAGGACGGATTAATACCACATACTAGGAGCACTTTCAAATTTATCCTTTCACGTCTTAATGATCCTAACATTCGTTATGAAATTAATTTGGTACATCCGCAAAGGAACTCTGTTGTAAGACGCTTGTCATCTATTGGTAGACAAAATCTCCATGGTTGGCAGATATTGGACCGACCTGTTGACAACATTCAAGAATTTCTTAATATGGATTTAGGTATTGGCCCTCCACAAGCCCGGTTTCAAGATGTTGAAATTGATAACCCTGAACCAGTTCAAGATGGTGTTGTTGTAAATTTCTAAGCATGTTCAATTGTTTGTGTTTAATCCTGTTAATTATATATAAGTATTGAATCCTTATGTAAAAATATAAAAATAATGTACAAATGGGGTTTATATATTAATTTAAATAATTATTGTATTTAGTAAATATGTGAATGTGAAAATATGTTTGATTTGATGTTACATGGATTCTCCATTCCTATTTTTTTCGATTACCTACAATGCTGTATTTTGTTACTGACACGTTATTCAAATAAAGTCATGATTATGTTTATTCCCACAAGGCAAAAATATTTTGGCATCTATTTTTATTATTACAAGTCATAATGATGTATTAGTATTTTCCAATCCCTTTTCCAATAATCCAACTTACTGCCATTTAATCATTACGCATTTCTGAAGTTATAACTATTTAAAGTAGAGTAGAAAGTGAAAAGTTTTTCTTCACATTCAATGCAGTTAATTGGAATATATAAACCACTTTATATTTATACAGAATTGGAGAACTCCAAGTTTGCCCGCATTGACATATATAACTGTTGCATTTAGACCTTATCATAATCAGTTATCATTGTAATTCTGCTTCATTACCAAATCACTATCTTCACTACATCATGGCAAACTTTAACATTTTCAGCATTAATATTGATATTATGACTATATTGTTTGCATTCATAATACACGATCTTGATAGCTTTCACATGTTTGGAAAGTTGTTGATGGCCTATTTCACCAAAGCAAGCCGAATCCAAGTTAAAGAGGTGTTGTAGAAGCTCAATTGGGATGCTCTATACCATTACCATAATCATTATCTAGAAGTTAGGCGTGACCAATTCCATGGCTTTATTCGTTTTTCCATTTCTCTTGAAGTTGAGCAAACATTGTTTTATAACTCGGTTTGAATGCTTTTCATGCGCAATAATGTGGATCATAATCTTCAAACTCTCTCTTTTCTCTCCGGTAATCATTTTCCATCTTATTTTAGTTTTGTCTTTTTTAGAGCCATGTACATACCATATGAAAAAGATCAAGTTATTGAAGAAATGTCTCATATTATTGGAATGGTTGATCTTAAATCGAAGTTAGTAGACATTGTTCATTTGCTTGAGGATATGTACTGGTACATATCGGATGTAGACAATTTGCTTCCTCTTTATAAATTTTGTCCAAATGCAAGAAATAAAAACCCGATAAACAGAATTGAAGGTAATCCTTTTGGTGAACAGCTTTGGTATTCACTTTGTGAGTTGACTGTGAAAGAGAAGTACCGTGAAGAAGGTGAATTTTATAATCAACGTTTAACCATGTCACACATATGGAATTCAGGTTGTGGTCATTGCAAAGTGCCGTTACTTTTGTTCAAGATTTTGCTCGGTGATGTTTGTGATTGATGTTTTGCAGTTTTATTAAATTTAGTATGAAATTGAAACATTTGGTAGTTTAAGTTTTGTAATTTCTAGGCTTTATGTTGAATGAAATATTATTGTTTGTTGTTGATCAAACTAAGATGAAGAATCTGTTGTAATATATGTGTTTTGAACATGTAAATGAAGTTAATTTGGTATGTAGTCCAAGATAGATTGTGGCATACAATATTTTGTTACAATAAATAAAGATATGATATAGATAACAATTATATAATTATAGATTTTATGATGTCAAAACCATAATTACAAATTAGGCAGAATACATAATTGGGCATATTTTGGCCAGAATCAATTATGCCATAGGAAGATAACCTTAAAGTTGTTAGATGTGGTCAGTTTGTAACAACAAATAACTTACGAAATCCCCGAGTCTCCAAATTTGTGGTCATTGAAACCATAATTGTGAAACTATAGTTTTTATGGTATCATGAGATATTAGTTATAATAAAAGTGTCACTCACATAGTTTTTAAATCTACATGTGGGTTATAATATCCACTTTCATTAAACCGCAAGTACATATGTGCAATTCATAGGCCATGAGTTGATACTATGATTAGGTAAGTACCTTAATGGAATCACCCAAGGAATTAATACATAAGCACAATGTTATCTTCAGTCAATAATTATAAAAAATTATAACAATTCAGTAATACCAAACATGGCAAATGCCATGATTGCAATGATACGTCCTAAAGTGAAATCCATGCCAAAACAATTGGCGATTGTATCAATATTACATTTCTCTGTTGAAAGCATAAGTTAAAGACACTAGAATATCGGCAGACACACAACCATGGTCATGAAATGTTTTCACTCGAATTCATCTCCATTCCATTATTCCCGAACTAATTTCCCTGGACGTTCTCTGCATCAAGAAAAAGAACATTTGTATCTTTAAATGTGTGTATTTAAATGGAGGTAAACAATCAGTTCAGTATAAACCAAAAATAGTTTATGTAAGTTCAGCAAAGATCGTCAATTAATATGACCATACTGTATAACAGAGTTTCTATTATTAGAGTTCTCACCAGGCTTTAGGGTCTGATGTGCAAACATCCTTTGCACTCCATATTTGTCAAAAATGACAGCATCAAACCGACCAGCTTCCCAGTTGGTGAACACAATAAAATCTCCCAGGTTGAGTTGAATATATGTTAGAATTTTATAGAGACCAAAGAACCTTTTGTCATATTTGGAAAAATAACCTATAATCACTGTATCCAAAGGGAAACAGTAGAGAACAACATCGGGAATATGCTTCCAAAGCGTGCCACGACAGAATATGGAATATCCTGCATCAAAAGTTAAAACATAGTTATCCTATGTATTTCAAGTATGTAAATAGAAAGTTTTGCTCGATTAAAGCTTTTACAAGTTTATAAGAAAATAACTTACAACTAAGCCATCATACATTGTATTTTCATTAGCTTCAACTAAAATCTTCCATCCAACTCCAGCAACATTGTCTGATCATGTTTGTAAAAAGTATAATTACAATCATGGCTTAAAATAATGCAATGTTCAGCCATATAGTGAAGAGCGGATTAGACTTTTACCTCGCTTGGCCACATAGAAATTCGGGTTTTCTGGTATGATATACTCTATTTCACATCCCGTCTTATCAAAAATGTGACCCCGAAAATTTCCTTCACCTTTGTAGCAGAGAAGAAGTTTACAACCAATGCTTTTTTTGAACAAATTGTTGAGTTCCCCAACTCCAATTAAGCTTTCCCTGTTTTTCTCATAAGAGAATTGTAGATGTTGGCCATTTGCTAGCATTATTAATCCATTACCAGGAAGATTTTCACCATATGTAGAAACAATGGAGAGTGGTAATTTCTGAAGACATAAGCAAATACTTATTCATTTACTCAATTATGATAGTCTGTACATGTATTGAGACAATTGAGCAAGTTATTTACCAATTCATCCATGAGAGGTTGCATTGTGGTATCAACCTCAATGATGAATGCTGGAATGTTAACAGGCTCACAGTTTTGCTGCTGAGATGGAATAATATACATAAGTATAATTAGTAACAACAAATTATTAAGTCTAATTGGCAAATTAGCGAGACCTGTGCAATGCAACAATTGTAATGTTATTGTATTTTTGGCTTCTAATCCAAGCGTGATCATTTTGTTAATGGATTACAGAATATTGAAGTAGCTCTTGATATTGTGAATCAGGTCAGATGCAAAGTCCAGCCGCAATGCTAAACATCTCTTAATACAATCATGGCAGATACTATTACAAATCAATATAGTAGAGTTGAATATCTATAATGATTGTCCCAGTAGTAAACCAATATAACCAAAATCACAACATACACTGCTACCCAAAACAAATTAAGACTACCAACGACATACTTAAAAGAATTGGATTGATTTTTCACCATATAAGTCAACATACAATATGACAATACTATATGAAAAAATACAAAATATTAATCGATACACAATGTTATCACGAGATTACACTGTCAATCATAAACTAATCTTAAAAACTATTTTCATAGAATCATAAATATAGGCTATTCACTATACATATTTGTATATTACATGAGCAAGATTGAACAAATCGAAGACAGTAAACATCTATTGGATATTGATATTCAATCATCATGTTCCTAATTGAAGGATAGAGTAGAAACATACCTCCATGACAACTGTTGAATGATCCGATGGAAAGGTTATCAGCCAATGCTCCGTGCAGAGTTGGATTGCGGTTTAGTTGTAATATTCACTTTGAATGGGGCTTTGCATGCAAGGGTTTATTTTGATCAAAATACCAAAAACTATTGAACCACTAAAAAGTCAACTAGCACGCATCTCTATGTGTAATTATGATTTGTGTTTAATTAGTTGGAAAGATGTAATAACAGAATTATAAGTTATTACATAATTATGAATATTAAGTAAGATTACATAATTTAGTTACATAATTATGAATATGTTAAAAATTTAAAAATAACATTTAAAAGAGCAAGTAAATATCATTTATCTACTAACAAAAAAATATTTATTATTTTTAGAACAATATGTTGCAATCTTATCATAAAAGTTAATAATTCGTGAATTATTTTTCCCAATAAGTTTATTTAACTGAATATGTCCTTATTACGGTTTATTAACAATACTATTTATTCGAGAATTTTAATTTCTCAATATTATGTTATTAAGTTTTAAGTTTTGTATTTTATGCCATTATATCTTCACAATACATAGTTCAAATAATCAGAATTCGTAAAAGAGTATTATGTGTCATTTTGTTATACATGTTCACTCATCTTCCCATGCTAATAATAAAATTGATATTTTTTTAATTCTTTGCCAAATTATATATCTTTTGTAATTAGATGTTTTGTAAGTGTAATTTGATTGAAAATAATAATAGATGTCTAAAACAAACATAGATATTTCAATTAATTAATGATCAACAAATTATTTTGAACTAAAATATTGTTATCAAATTTTTGTACATATTTTTTTTATTGTAGGTATCCCGCAGCCGCTACTCTTCGGGTGCGCACTGGATAAACATTACGGGCTCACGCAATAGCCGGCGAATCACATGAACGAAGTTAAAGCGCATTTAAGTGACAGGCTCTTAAATTCTCCTCCCTTGAGATTCGATGTAAACTATATTTTGTAGTTTTTTTGAGAATTTATATGCTCTTACTACTGATTACTTCGAGCTAATTAATATGCAGAATAAGTTTTAACTTTTATTTTCTACGCCATAATATCATCGCAATATTATGCCCATATAAGAATAACAAAAAAACTACGATTCTTTGTTAAACAATATGCTGCAATCTTAACATAGAAGTTGACAATTCATGTTTTTGTTACAAAAAGTTTATTTCACTAAATATGCCTTTATTACGGATTATAAATATTACTATTTATTCGAGATTTTTAATTTCTTAATATTCTGTTATTAAGTTTTAAATTTTGTATTTTACGGCATAATATTCTCACTATACACATTACTAAGGTCCTTCGACTTTAATAGATTATTATGTGTCCTTTTGTTATATATGTTCACTCATCTTCCCATGCTAAATTTGTAATAGTTTCCAATATATAATTGGTATCGTTTTCTTTATTTGGAGCCGGATTATATATATTTTTACAATTTTGTTTTAATTGTAATTGGATTAAAAATAATAATATACGTCTAAGACAAATGTACATATGTCAATTAATTATTGATCAACACAATGTTTTGAAATAAAATATTGTTATGAAATTTTGGTACATATTAAATTGTCAACTGTGGATATTTTAAGATTTAATATGCGCTTACTACAGGTTAGAGACATTACTGCTTATTCGAGCTAATTAATATGTAAAATAATTTTTCTTATGAAGTTTTGACATTTATATCTCACGCTATAATATCATCACAATACAAATTACAAATAATCATTGACTTTAATAGACATGCATAATCTGAAATTGTTAATAAATTAAAATGTGTAATCGGCTCACTTACGTATTCACTGTATGGGTATATGAATATGATATGTTATATTGTAATAATAAATTTCTACTATCTACGTCAATCATTTTGTTGGTAAAATAATATTCTTGACAGATTTGCATAAGTAATTACCAAGTTATAAATCAATGTATCATTATGCTTTTGATCAAATCTACAAAATGAATTGATTAAGCCTCCTATTATGAACTTCTAAGGTTGAAAAATATATTGTATGTGTACTTGATACTAATTAATTGTGGAAGATTTGAGGTCAATCATTATGTTCACGATTCTGTGCAACAACTAATAATTTGATTTATGAAATCATCTAAAGAAAATTAACAATTAAAATATACATATTTTGGTACAATCAAAATATCAAGAAGTATCATATTCTCACTCCACGATTGACTTTACATATTTCAGAGTAACAAACTTCATTCCATATTAATAGCCTGACATATCACCTATAACAACTTTGGCGGCATAAAACATGTAATCTGATCATATCTCTAAATTAAAGTTGTAGATATGTATCTAAATCTTTTTCATAGAATTTTGTTTTAATTCCGATATTATCATAGATGTTCCTGTATTATAACTCAGAGCTTCAGAAGAAACGTTGCATACCACTCTTGCAAGCATCATGGGTTAGTATTCTGCATATAATTTGTATTACATGGTGAACGTTTATGAATTATGGAGTTTACTACTATGTTCTCTTTTAATATATATCTTAAAATTCAATTCTTTCAGCTCCAGTTATAGTTCATTCGCTTTCTTCACTGGACATTTACAGCCGAAACTTGACGATAAGAGTTCGAGTCACAATATTGTGGCATACTAATAATAGAGAACGAGTCTTTGTTGGATGTAATTTGATTCTTTTGGACCCTCGGGTAAGTGATGTTTAAAACAGATTGTTTTACGTTGTCACGTTTATAGTTGCGAGTATACTATTGTAACCTACATGTTTTCCTGTTTGTAAGAATGATCTTATGCAGGCTTTTGTGAGAGTTGATATATGGAACTCTCTTGACAACACTATTGTTGAGGGTCAGATGTATGAAATAACAAATTTCATTACTACTCACGCATCTAGTATCTTGAGGTCTGTTCATTCTGCGCTAAAAATTGTTTTCACACCTTTAACCACTGTCCAAACTATGTATCCAAACGACTTAGACCGGATTTTCATAGAGAGGCACAATTTTGAATTTGTCAGTTTACCTGAGTTGGCTATAAATCCTGAATCTTATGCTCTCGATAGGACATTCGCCATAGGAATCAATAAATTTCATATGCTTTATACTAACACAACAATGTAAAAAGTGCATTTGTTTTAAGTATATGACATTGTTCTTTATCAAATATCATAGGAGTTGTTGCTGATCTGCAGCCAAGGGTGAACATTGAGACAATTTTTGGAGCTCAGCCTCTTATACGATTCAATGTTACTCAAGGACCAGAGTAAGAATTAAGTTACACGTGGAGAAATTTATTGAACTAATGTATCTACTTAAATTTAAATTTTGTTCGTTTCTATGTGTTTTGTTACAAGTGTTTCTTTCAAAGTGGATATATGGGGTGCATTGACTGAAAGTATGACTTCATTGTATGAAGATGGTGAAGAGACACCGGTCATTATTGTTCTGTCAAGTGCCAAAGTTATCATGTACAAAGGTTAAATTTATGGAGTTAAGATAGTTTATTATATTATTTACTTAGACAAGCACATTGTACATTTGTAACATGTTATTTTTGGTTGTTAAGGCGTCGCTATTATCACTAATACTCCGGCCTCCAAATTCTACATTAACCCCGGAGTACATGAGGTTTTTAACTTTAGGCATTGGTATGTGTAAAAATATTATTTTGAAAACTTTATACGTTAACTATTTTTGGGTATAAATCTCTTAATACATTTATGTGTGTTACAGGGTTGAGGGCATGGGATATGATGGTGCCGATAGTGATTGATGAATTAAATAAGGTAAATGTAGCATTTGTTACAGAAGTAATGTCCCATAAGATTGAACACGAGTGACTAAATATATGAAATTAAATATTGTAACATATTTCTTATTGTTTCATTTGCAGGAGGAGAGAGTCGAAGGTGGTTTTTGATATTTGGAAAGAGAATGCATTGCACGGATGTCGCATGAAAGAAAACTTTTTATTTCAATCATAATTTTCGTTAAGGATATCTAAATAAGTTTTAGAGACAAGTCATTGTTTATGTTTAAAACTTTATGTTGGATTTGTAGATGGTTTGAATGTATGCCCTTGCTAATTTCTGCTTATTGTTGGAGTTCACTAGCCTTATTATCATCCTGTTCATTTTCAGCATTTTGTACTGCATCTTCTATATTCAAATAAGCCGGCTCTTCATTGTTCGCATGATTATCTAACACAGCATGTTTGTTCTGCGTTTAACTATTTAAATGGATTGCTCAAATCCCTGATTGTAACATTTGATGCTTAATATTTTCTCAATATTTAACTGTATAAACGTAGTAAATGGTTTTAGATAATATTGAAAGAAAATCATGAGACACGAGATGCATAACAAAACAGACTTAATCATGTCTGATTGCCTTCTACTTTTGGTATTTTAACTTAAAAAATGGTAACATCAAATTGACGAATTAAAAAGTCTAAGTAGAATTAAAAGTAAAATGTTAGTCATATTTTGTCTTAATTTCCGTTCCTGTTAAACTTTTAATTGTTGAATAGATGTTTAGGAAGAAATCACTATCGAAAATATTGTACTAGACGATTTATTCTAATTTGAAGGTCGTAGACATTGTTATACCATGTGAAGTTATTATAATTATTTTCAGAATATTGGATTACTTATACAGAATCCAAATCCTAACAAACTCATATGTAAAGATTACGCCAACTGGATTAACATCAATCATGTACCTAAATCCATGGTTGAATACTAATCCTTTTACATATATGGTTAACATATGTTCTATGAGTGTTTAAATTGTGTAGCCTTTTAATAATCATTTGGTTGTTGTTCATCTTTGTCATGGTCAGCATGGAAAATAATCTTGCATCAGTTGATAGCACTAGGACTGATTGGAGGGTTCGTGTACGTATTACTCGGATGTGGCCTTCATTTTCTGGCAGTCAGCAATTCTGAGGTGTTAATCTAATTTTGCTTGAATCTGAGGTAATGTCGTTAAGTTTATAAAGTAGTAGTATATGATCAATGTTTATATAGAAGAGTTTTTTAATGAGCCAATGTTATGTAGGATTGTCATGTCTTTGCATTTGTGAATCGTGTGATTTGGCATGATGTTAGCAATATCATACTTGAAGGAAATGCATATGATATTCACAACTTTATAGTAATGGAGCCTGCAGGACTTTTGAGACTTGTATCTTCTGATAAGATTATTGTTTTTGCACATGATACCATTGTCTATCCTGTTCCTTTTGAAATAAATACCATTCCAAGGCACAAGTTTGAGCTTAAGACTATTCCCTGAGATTTCTGAACTTGCAATGTCACTTTCTGAACATGAGGTCCCTGTACATGCTATAGGTATTTCTGTATCTTATCACATAATTGTTTTTATTTAAAATGATCCTTTGCAAATTCTAATTAGATGACATTGCATAGATATTGTAGGCATGGCTCAAAACATTGAACCAGTAAAGCAAGTTTATACATAATTTGGTGAGAAAAAGTTTCTTTTTTTTGAGTTATTTGATGGCAGGTAAGACCATGCTTTCCCAATAAATGTAGTTTCGATCAATGTTTTCCAATGCCAATATGATTGTCTATCTTTGTTTCCATATCAGCAATGTGGTTCAGATTTGTGCTTGGGATCAATATACTGATGATGTAGCAACGGCGCTAGAAGGAAATGTTGTGTATCCTCCAATAGTGATCTTGACAACAATGAGGCCACTAATCCATAATGATTCCATTTACTGTCAATCTACATATCTTTACTAGAAACTATAATTGTTTTTCATGGTTAAAACTAACTCTTATTGGTAAATTGCTTCTAATAGGTTCACTGCAGATAAGAAGTTCATCATGTTCACAGATTTATTTCAATATTAATCATCCGGCTGTTGAGGTGTTGAGGCAAAGATATAAACACTTTTTGGGTAATGTAAATTTTTAGTACTGGGAGAGATATGAACATGATTGAATTGTATAAACTCTAATGAACATGTTGTGTACTATTGTGTCTACAACATACTTGGTGTAGCTGTGTAAATAAACTACTTTTGGCGTGAAGTCTTCCCTACACATTTGCAATCAATTTATTCATAATAAAATTTAGCCAGATTGTGTTCTAGAATGTCTGCTATTTTGCATTACATTTGAGTTTTTATCATCTTAAAAATGATTGTTTTGAGATTTTAGTATTCAGCCAAACTTTCTCTTATGAATTGGAATAAATTTTAATGTAGACTCGTATGAATGTTTTACTCATCTAATCATTTGTTATATGTCATTGCCGAAATCAATGTTTACTTATGACATGTGAATATAATTTTAGATGTTGTTATTACAAATGGGAATAGCATACAAAATAAATGATACTCTTTTCCATGTAGATTGGAAGACAATGATGCAATTTGAATATAGATAACAACAATGTTCACTTTGATCCAATAATCTTACAAACACTTTCTGCAGAATAATATTATCACTAATTTATAGTAACGTTGATTAAACATTAACATACTAACATTCTTCTAATTAATACACTGAAATATGAATCATATATTGCGACCATAATCATCCACTAATATGCGAATTCTACCAATTGCTTCAATCAACTGACCAGCCTGGCCATTCAAATTAGCAAGATGCTCCTTCCACCCATCACCAAACTTTTGAAAACCATTTTCCATCTCTGTAGCATTTAGTTTTAAGGTTCTCTCATGACCACGTAGGGAGATGAATGTATCACCTAGGAATCTGAGTGGATTTCCCATATAAGATGATGAAATTTTGTCACTGCTTTCGGATGATTCTCCACGTGTTTTCCTTGATCCATTCTGCAAAATATCTTCTATATTGCTGTAAAGGAGAGAGATAAAATTATGAAACAAACGTCCAGAAATTGGTAAGACATGAAAATAAACAGACATGTAAAGATTACTTTAACTGTTCCTGGAGGCCAACCGAACGAGCAAACAAATCAGATTGCCTGCTTTCCCTGGATGCATACAACTCTGAGAAGAAAAGATTTGCATCTTTCAGATCAGTGTTGAAATCTGCGCAAGTGACAGCCAATTGGTTCAACTCCTCCATTGCCACATTTTTAATCCCTGACCATCGTTTCCTCTTTGCACTGCGTGAAGTCATTTTTCACGCTATATAAGAGAAGGTGTAAGAGATGGTGTTTGTGTTAATGTGATTGTATGTGTGAGGTCATGTACCTTTCCCTTATATAAGCATCAAACTTTGATAACTGCCTGTTCTATAATGTGCAGTTAAATATCTGCAAGTCAGTTACCTACAACTTTAGTAACTGCAAGTCTCCATAACTCTCATCATAAACAGTTCTTTGTGAGTGAGTCTTTGAGAACCAACATACAATTCCCAATTCATCATCAAAATACTCACAAATATAAAAATTTATGACCAAATGTAAACAGGTTCAAATATGATACACAAAAAGACTTTTATGACGAAAAGTACTATGACAGAAACGCATAAACCATTCTTATGTTTTTGGTATCATACAGAGAAAATAGTAAGTGCTTATGATTTTACATCGAAACTATCATCAATCTCAATTACTTCTTCAGAACATGAAGGAAACATGAAATCTTCAAAGAGGTATGTTCCACAACAATGATGAAGGTGATTCACGCATGCCGTATCATAAACAGAAATCTGGAAGTCTGAATTACCGCAATATTTAAAAAACATAATATAACCCTCACGTACAACATACTTCCGTAAAAACTGATTCATCCCATAAATCTTCTTCTCCGTAAAACAGAATTTAAATTTTGCACTCATCCCACCACCGAGAAAAATCTTTAAGTTATTGGCAAGTTTTGTACCATGATGACAGTAAAACACATGTGGTACTTCCTGCATAGTAAGATTATCAATTACTGCAAGAACTCATTTTAGTGATTGACTCCTTATAAAACAAGAACAAAGTACAAACATACAGTTCCCCGAACTGTAACGTATGATCTGTAATAACCTTGAAACACTTGGCATAATGCTGAACATTATCTGCCTCACCTGTTAAAATGCAACATGGGAAACAATTTCAAAATCTCAGGTTTTTAAATAGAAGCTGTTAATGACAAGATACCTCCATAAGTTCCATCTTTTGGAATGACAGATTCATCAAAAACACATATTTTAAACTTCAGTGCTTCATCAGTATGGTAGAGAGCAATGGTATCACCAATTTTAATTTGTGTATCTCGAATGAACCAATTCCACTCATTAGTAAAATGGACTGCGTCAGTAACCCATTTTACATGTATAGGTCATTCTTGATCCTCAAAACAAAATGTAATGACTGGAGACTTTTCACATAACCCCAATTTGTCGCAAGTATCTGAATCGATAACCTAGAAGGAACAAAACAATTAGAGACAACACATTAAAAAAATGACAATGTTTTAAAATAAATTTTGAAATATGGACGTCTATTTGTTACCTCTGTGAATGATGTGCCCAACAAATATTTGCCTTCAATAAGTATGTGCTGAACAGTGCAGAAATTAGTTGTAGCATTACAACAAAAAGTGGTACTCAGTCTTTCTAGCTCGGTATCAGTCCAGGTCAAGTCAGAATCCCATGCCACTTCTGTATATTTCATTTCCACCGCATACGGATTATATACTTGAAATTTTAACTGCGTTCCTCCTTCATATTCCAGTAGAACCATATGGTAGGGCTTCATTAAGTAGAAATTCATCATATCAGACAGATTTTCGATGCTCTTAGAGTTTCTTGGATATTTTCCCGTCCAAACAATATTCAAGGGTCCTAACAACTTAACCTCACCAGGGAGGTGACTCCATAGTTTACATAAAATGGCAATGCCAGAAACTGCATAATTTGAACAAAGTAAGCAAAACAGATACTCTAATATATAACAATTACAATTATCACATAATGAGCAATTGAACTTAAACAAAGTACAGAGCTACATTCTAATACATACCAATTCCTCCTTTCTATAAAAATCACCCATACTTGTACAAACAAAACATATCTGAACTTCTTTTAGATCCATTTCTGCATTAATTTACATTCAACGATCAATCGAACATCAAACTCTTATTCTAACAATGAGAATACGTAAAAGATAATTGAACAACTTACTTCTTTCGGAATGAGTACCCCCGATGAAATGGTATGGATTAGTTATTGTACTGAATGCTACACTTCAATCTCTAAGCATAAATTACTTGAATCAGCTTCAAATTGAAAGAGAGAGTGTGTGAATTGTGAATTTTAAGTGAGTTTTGTCTGTTTCAAATTGAGAGTGTATGAGTTGTAATTGAGTTATGCTGATTTGCTTCTTTTTTTTTGAAATATGTTTGTGTATTATTCAACTATTTTGTCCATCCTAAAAACCTAATTTTAAATGTTAAATTCATATTTTACTTTTCCTTATAAATTGAATGGAAATATAAATGCTTTATTAACGTATTTTAATTAAAATCAAAAAATTCTATAATTATGTTTTATATCAATGCAGTACATAATTTAGAAAAGCTTTAATAACTTGCCGCTATACATACTTTTTAAGATGCAGAATATGTGATGTCATCTAAGAATGAATGTGAGTGTTGTATTGTATGTATATCTTTTTTTCATTAAATTAAATCACATTATTTAATTTTGGTATTGTCTAAACTATTCATGGCAATATTATTTGACAGACTTTTACCTAAACTCGACACCATTATATTTCAGTGAAAAATAAACTATTCAAATGGTAAAAATATTTATTTGGTGCGAATCGTAAAAATTAATAAAAAAACTTTTTTGCTAGCATGCGTAGCTGACTCATCAAACTGGAAAGGTCATTTACGTTCCCTGTTACTAATATACAATAAAGACAATTAACCAACAAAATTCATTTTGCACATAATTTATAATTACAATACTGAATTATACTTTATTCCCTTAATCACGTCGCGAAATTTCCAGTCGCTACAGTATGGATTGCTCAAATGCATGATTGTAACATTTGATATAAAATATTCTATCAACTCAAACTCAATCCCCAAGTTTTAAATATAATTCATTTCATCTATAAATGTTAAATCATTATATGTTTACTTAATAGTTATTTGATTTTATGATATGAAGAACATGCATGTATGAATGAAATCAGATTCGAACAATTACTTAATCACTCATCACTAATGTTCAACAAAATTAAAGATATACACAGAAGTATCATATGATATACTATATGTGGAAAAAAAATCAATGATGTAAGGGTGCATATAGAGGAGGAAGTAACAAAATGGACCCGGTGAATAACAATAATACCTCCGTTTTTTATTTAAGTGATAGTTACTCTGTAGTTGTAGTAAAAATAAAAACTAAATTTTTTTGGTACATGATAAAAGAATAGAAGATATCTTAATTGTATTTCAATTTGGCCACAATTTGGTATCTATACATTTTTTTCATAAAATTAAACCACATTAAGTAATTCATGTTATTGTCTAATTTGAAAATTTTATTTTTCTCTTATATATTAGCAACAAAAAAATTTAACTAACATCATATCGCAACTATTCGGGGCAATATTATTTAAGATACTTTTATCTAAACTCAACACCGATTTCCGGCGAAAAATAAAATATTCAAATTATAAAAACAAATGGATAAATAATTTATTTGGTGCTAATCGTGAAAAATAATAAAATTAATTTTTTTTGCTAGTACGCTTAGCGCGGGACAAAGGTCCCTAGTAAATTCTAAAAACGGATTTGGGAGATGGGAAATAAAAAAGGAAATATTCCTCAAGTATATATTGATGTGGTTGTCTTGTCTCCCTGCCCTCTCTCGCCACCTGTGCTTGCCAAAACAAAATCAAAAACACAAACCCCCTTTCAATCTCTCTCTCTCTCTCTCTCGATAAACATTCCTTCTGCTATTAGCTTATCGTAATGTCTTACACCTATATATACACCTTTCAAGTCTTTCTCTTTTGCTATTTCTTTCTCTAAGAGGGACTTATTGTGGGTAAGTTATATATTTCATTCCTGCGTTGTATATTACTATGATTTGAAGATTCAAATTTGTACATGGGGTTCTTCAAATCAATCTTGTTCTTGAATAATTTGTGGAAAGTTTTGATTTTTGTTTAATTTTTAATCTTTATGTTAGTGATATTTGTTTTAAGATTGTAGTTCTTGTTAATTTGCATATGTTTGTTTATGCAGAACAATACACTTGGATTAACTTTAATGCCTTGAAGAATTTAATAGAATTATTATAATTATTTGTAATGTGGGAAATTAAAGCTGTAATAATTTACTGACTTCAGTTTTTTTGCTCTATTTTATGTTTATTTTGGTGAACATGATTGTTTAAATCTTTCTCTCGTCAGCACTAGAGTTTATTAAGTTGTCATTGTTGATTGTCCGACTGAAATTGAACTGATTATGTTGTATGTTGTTATTTGTATTGAAATTGTAATTTGCAAGGCTAAGATGGTTTTGATGTTATATTGTAGTTAAGCACAGGGGCTTGTCCAGCGGTGAGCTTCTTTTCCGGAAACTTAATGGGCTGTTTTCAGTCAAAATCTAGAAAGCAGTTTCCGGGGCATGAAGATCCAGTGGCTCTCGCTTCCCAAACAGCTTGTAAGCTACTAGCTATTTCCCTCAGAATAAGGACATGTTCTTTAGATAATTTAGCCTGCCCTTTTCCTCACGTGATGATTTAGTTGAGGTTTTATATGTGTTTATGCAGTTGGTGTCAGTGAAGTTGAAGCACTATTTGAATTGTACAAGAGCATCAGCAGTTCTGTGATTGATGATGGCCTGATAAACAAGGTATTATTATCTTCTGGCCTTCACAATTGTTGAATTAATTATTGCTTTGTTCACAACAAACTCTTCAGGACGCTGATAGCTCTTTTTTATCGTCAATTTTTCTGAATTTGTGTTAAAATTATGCAGGAGGAGTTACAATTGGCTTTATTTAAGAACAAAAAGAAAGAAAACCTCTTTGCGAATAGGGTATGATTCTCAAGACCAATTTTCTTCTTATTTATACTTGAGATAAATTTGTTCATTGTGATTCCCAGCCACCTTTTAAGTAGCCCTTAACATTTATGAAAAGCACTACTTTATAGAGTCTTTTATTAGACATACAATGTTTGAGTGAAATTTAGTTAATTTTGTTATTAGTAACAATTTTACTTTATAACCTTTTACTTTTAAAATCGTTACCCTGTACATATGATAAGAAAATCAGAAATCAATAACACAGGCATTCCTGTAAACTAAGATAGGTTTTAAGTCTATACAAAAAGGATCTACGCTCCTTTTTTAAAATAATTATGTTAGGATTTTCATTGAGATAATAGTAATTACATATCTCTGTAATTCCTGGTATCTTTTCTTGCAGATTTTTGAGCTCTTTGATGTCAAACGAAAAGGGGTCATTGATTTTGATGACTTTGTTCGATCACTCAATGTTTTCCATCCAAATGCCTCACGGGAAGACAAAATTAATTGTAAAGCTCGAATTGTGCCTCCATAATCTTTGATTTGGATATGCGTGCCTTATTTTATTAATGCAATCTTTTCTTGGATCGTTAAAGTTAAACAACTTTCTTCTTATTCTAACATTTTGTATTGTAATGCAGTTTCATTCACCCTCTATGATATGGATGGTACAGGATTTATTGAACGGCAAGAGGTATGATTCTAGCCAACTAATACAGAAACTCTTATTAGCCTGGAATTTATTCATTAGGACCTTATTTTGTTTTAAATGTAGTGCACCTTGCTTAATGTAATGGTAAGACTTCCATGACTTCCTGAAAATACCAAAGTTAAAGCGGTCATAGTGCAGAGGAAGGAATTAAACAAATCTTTTATTATCTAGGGATCAAATTATTTGTGAATATTTAGGTGTTTAGGGAAATAGATTATAGGTATTTTTAGATATGTGGTAGTAGATTCATGAAATGAGTTCTTTTTTAAATTTTATCAATATAGTAGATTAGTGCCGGAAAGAAAATTTGTTAAACTTTTGTATCTATCAAGCCGGGCTTACAAGTAATATGATTTCAATATAAACTATTCCAGTTCTCATCATTAATCATATTGTGAAGATTGTGATATGTGAATATTTTGAATTGATGATTATTGTATAGATTCAAGGATTTAGTTGTGTTTGTCCCTGCAGAGATCGGTTTTGTCCCTTGTTTCAATCGTTTTTAACCTTGTCCGACATCAAACATCAAATCCAATCCAATCATTGCCATATGAATACTTCTGGACACAACATTCCTCTGCCCTCCGTAGTTATATTTTTCCACCTTTCCTCTCCACCTTTTTGTTGCCAAGTTCCTCTTTACTGTTTACTTGACTGGACATGTAAAATTATTTAGAGAAAGAAAACTGTAGTCTCCAAATTATATCCGTAGTTTTTCATTACCAACAAAATTAACACTTCTTTTAGAGAAAGTTGAAAGTTCAGTTACTCCATGAAAAGTTGTAAGCTATTTTTCACTCCTGTTACCACGTAATATATTCAAGATGAGAGAACGTGGTTCTGAAATCTGCGAGTTTGGGCTTGGTGTGTGTCTGTCCCCAAGTTCTGAGTTCATGTTGCCCTACGCTAAGAATTATCTGCATGGTCGCTGGTTGGTGATATGAAAAGTTTATAGAATTCTAGTTCCTAAAATATAGTTTTACCATTTTTTCGGTATAAATCAATAATTTCAGCATTGGATAGTATCATATTACTAGTAATAGTAGCTCTATTTGCAATTAAAACATACTGGTCAGGAGTTTTATTTGTGCATTTAGACAAATGCTTTATTGTTTACTACTTGCAGGCATTTTAAATTATATGTTGTGTGTGCAGGTTAAGCAAATGGTAATTGCTCTTTTATGTGAGTCTGAAATGAAATTGGCCGATGAGACGATTGAGATGCTTCTGGATAAGGTAAATATTTTGGTCTGAATCGAATTACTTTTCCTCTTTGGTTAACATTCCTGTTTGCGAATAAGATAGTTTTGTTTAGTTTTTTTTTGTTATTCGGTAACGTGTTTTATGTATTGGGTTTTGCTCTGCTCATAATTTATATTCTGTGATCATTCATGTCCAAAAAGCTCTTCTGTTTGCTGATACACTTGTTTGTCTAATCTCTTGAGCAGACATTTTTAGAAGCTGATGTGAATCAGGATGGAAAAATTGACAGAACAGAATGGCTCAATTTTGTGACAAAAAACCCATCCTTGCTGAAAATAATGACACTTCCTTATCTCAGGTATGGCAGTCATACTTTTTACTATATTTTTCTTAAATATCTAGCAACTTCATTAAGCTCATGCATTTGGTCGGACAAAAATGCAGGGACGTTACTACAACTTTTCCTAGTTTTGTCTTCAATTCAGAAGTTGATGAGATTGCTACATAATCAAGAAAGATGTAACAAACTTAAGTATCTCATGTTATCATAGACTTATAGTTGAGCAGGTATTGAGTGTATTATTACACATTATATAGAAGAAAAATGCTTGCTACTTAGTGAGAGAATGCATTGACAGACAAGGCTGAATGTTTTTGGCATCTCTCAAATTGTAGGATGCATGTTTTCTTCTGATAATGTTTAGTCGGCAATTTTTCTTGTTACTGGTTTTGCTTTTGGCTTGTCTAGATATTAGTGGGTGATGTTTGATGCTAACTCATATAAAACTTAAAAATAACAAGCAGTGTGGATTGAAAATTGTCTGAAAAACATTGCTATGTGAAAGACAACAATATCCGCCTAAAGAATACAAAACATGCCATTGATTTAATCTTTTACCAATTTCTTAGATAATTACAGAAATATATGCTTCATATAATATTAATTTATACTGAAAGCTGATAAGCTCGATATATAATTTCTATAGTTTCGAATAAGAAGAAAACGTAGAGTGAGACCAGTTTTACCAGAGAGATGAATTTAGAGGATCTCTCACCTGTGTTATTAGTTTGGTGCATCTGTTTTTATTTCGGAAAATCAAGGGGTTGTATCTACATTTTAGAGTATCGGCAAAAATTTGTTGATTTAAAGTATTTTTTGTTAATTTTGAGGTTATTTTACTAATATATCCCATTTTAAAGCTAATTTATAAATATATTTTATTTATAATTGTATTTATAAATATATCCTATATTCAAAAAAAATTACAATTTCAAAATAACTCTAATTAACTTTATTGTTTTAAATATTTAAATTACATATATAACATTGTAATCTTTCTAGATTGTCATGTACAAGCAATCATGTACGTTGGACTCAGGTTAGAGTATTCTAAGGAGAAAAGCTACCCCTTCGTCTGACTTTGAAAAAAAAAATCTATACTACAAAATGGAATATGTTATAAATTTAAAGTAATTAATTGTAATGATATTAGTTGAGGAAATATGAGTATAAAGAGGGAGAGAAAGTTGATAGTAGAAATGCTATATTGCTTTACTAGTGTTTCTCTTTAAACAAGGACGTGAGGTCCTATTTATATTTATTGTACAAAGCAATACATCATTTTTTTAAGTGTGAACACCTTCGAATTTATTTACATCCAGCTGTATACGTGTATAGACACTAGATGTCCGTGCGGTGAGGTGTAAGGCCCTGTTTTGCAAACCTGATAAATCTGCATATTGGTTTATAAGCCAGTGATAACTTATTGAGGAGTGTTTGTCGACTCGACTTATTATAAGATAAATTTACAACTTATAAGCTGATAAGTAACGACGTCGTACTTTTTCTCAACTTATTATTATTTTTTTTTATCAATTTTAGTTTTGAAATATTTATTTTTAAATGTTAATCTAATTTAAAATATAAGAGTTAAGATAATTATATTTAAAAGTAATTTATTTTAGTTCATTTAAATAAAAAAACTCTTATTTATAAGTTAAATTATCCAAACACTTATATAACTTATAAGCATTTATCAACTTATCACTTATCAGTCACTTATTCACTTTAAGTCATAAGTTACTTATTTTAAGATTTTTCAAACTGACACTAAGTCTAATATTTATTACTTTTACATGCGTCGAACACTTTGACCATCAGCACCGCCTTTATTGTCAATGTGAATAATTATTACAAAAATTTACTGCCTCGTTAAAATCTTGCAAGTATAAACTTAGAGGGATAAAAATATTGATGAAGGAAAAAGAGTGTGACCTCCTCTTGAGTAAAACATCTCACAATCTGATATCTTATTGTAGCAATAATTTCAGTTTTTGTATTTTAATATTATTTCGCAACTTTTCAAAAGTTGAGTTACGTAGTGACTTCGAAAGTAAATCAGCCAGATTATCACATGAGTGCACTTGTTGTACATCAATATCACCATTTTCCCGTTGCGTATTGAAAATTTTGGCAAGATATGCTTGATTCGATTTCCTTTAATATATCGTTCATTTAACTGTCTGATACAAGTTGTATTATCTTCAAACAAAACTGTAGGACTGTCTGAAATACTTGATAATTCACATGATTCTCGAATATGTTGAATTACATACCTTAGCCAAATGAATTCCCTACTTGCTTCATGAATTGCAAGTAATTCTGCGTATTTTGATAAAGTTGTTGTCATAATCTGTTTTGTAGACTTCCAAGAGATAGCAGTGCCACAATATGTGAATTGATAACCTGTTTGTGATCGTAAAAAATGAGGATCTGACATGTATTCAACATCTGCATATCCAACTAGATGCGATGTTGATCTATTTGGAAAGAATAGTCCAAGATCAATTATTCCACGAAGATAGCTGAATATGTGTTTGATCTCATTACAATGCCTTTTAGTTGGATCGAAAATGAATCTCGCCAACAGGTTCACAACAAAAGAAATGCCAGGATCTTGTGTTATTTGCATGATTAAACCAGAGCTCCAATTGTACTGAGATATGGAACTTCATGCTCAAGTACATCTTCATCTTCTTTTCTAGGACGAAATGGATCATTTTCAACTTCAAGTGATAAGTTTTGTCAATATAGAACAATCAAGAATCTTTTCTGTATAAGTTGACAGATGAACAAATATTCCTGAAGGTAAGTGCTCCACCTATATACCTAAACAAAATCTTGTCTTTTCAAGATCTTTCATTTCAAACTCAGTTTTCGAATAAACAACAGTGTTGGTAATATCTTTGGAAGTACATACAATATTCAAATCATCCACATATACAACAATAATAACAAAACCAGTTGATGACCTTTTGATAAACACACATGGACACATTTGATTATTAACAGACCCATCATTTAATAGAAATTCACTAAGTCTGTTGTACTACATACGATCAGATCGTTTTAAGCCATATAAGGATCTTTATAATTTAACTGAGTATAAATGTCGAGACTTAGTTTCGTCTATCTCTAAGCCTTCAGGAATTTTCATATAAATATCACTATCAACTGATTCATGAAGGCATGCTGTAACAACGTCCATGAGAAGTGTTTCCAATCTTTCCAAACAAGTCATACCCATCAGAAAACGAAAAGTAACTACATCCATCATAGGAGAGTAAGTTTCCTAGTAATTAAATCCAGGCCTTTGTGAGAATCCCGGGGCTACCAGTCGGCCTTATATCTCACAATTTTATTTCTCTCATTTCATTTTCTTACAAATACCCATATATTCTCGACGGGGATCACACTAGCTGGTGTTTGAACAGCAAGTCCAAATACATTTCTCTTGCAGAGGGATTACAATTCTTCATGTATCGTAATTTTCCATTTTGGCCAATCATCTCTTTGTTGACATTCTTCCACACTTTGTGATTCAGGATCGCAGTTCATAATAATACCACATGCCACTGAAAAAGAATATACATCATCAAGCTCAATACTTCCATGATCCAATAATTTCCCGCTATGTATATAACTCATTGAGATCTCATAATATTCAAGTACATGTGCTTCTATTGCAGCATGTGCCACTTCAAGGGCAATATCCTCTTATGGAAGCAATACCACTTCTGGTGATTTTATCACAACCACTTCAAGGGTTTTAACCTCTTCTGGAGGTCATACCGCTTCTGGGTTATTTGATTGAGGCACTTCATGGGCTCGAACCTCTTCAGGAGGTAATACCACTTATGGGATATTTTCTAGAACACTTTCCACTTCAGGGGAATCTCCTATCAATTTCCGTTTTTGTGGTACATTTTTTGCACCAACAGGTCTACTACGCTTCTGGCATGATTTTGAATTACCAACCTATTTTTCAGGCATTGATTCATGAATAGGGATTTCAATCCTTTCTGGAATATTAACAGCAGGTATATGTGATTTTATAACATGTCTAGAATCATTAAAAGCATCCAACATTTGATTAGCAATATTTAAGGTTATTGATTGTTCCGATACCCATAACTTTTATCCCAAATTTATAATCACTTGTTCATCCCACGCTTATTTATTCTTCTTTTAATTTGATATCCGAATAGCCATAACATTGATTTTTTTTGTTTGACTATGATGTTGGTATTTTGTGCAAATAGTTTGAAACTGGCTAGTTATATATGTTCTTGTGGATGACTAGTTAGTTATTGTAACTAGTTATAATTTTAACACTATAATGAAAAGCTAGTTAACTTTCCTAGCTAGCTGTTATGCTTTGAACTAGTTGAAACTAGCTGATTTGGTTTAGCTAGTTCTTCATGTTTCTTAAAATGGACTAGTTATTGCTTCACTAGCCTAACTTTCAATCAATTTGTTTTCATAAATTCAATGCATTTTATATGCAGTAATGTATAATGATGAAATTTCCAAAGGATAATTTAATTGAGACCTAATCAGGTCGCCCACTCAACTAGAATTCTTATCTAGTTTTGTCAAACTTGGTTTCACTTGATTATATTATTATTTCGTTCATATAACGAAGATTCGTTCAAAATCATGAATAATTGAACAACAAACTCCTTCATTCATTATTTTTCATGAAGTAGAATTCCTTTTTCATATTGACATTATTGATGAGACCTTACTGCAACTTGATGCTTGCCCAGAGTATGATGAAAGGCCTTCAGTTGTGCTTTGTACACCTCTGCCATAACATTATATCTTGATGAGTGAGGACCTTAGCATTGCTTCCCAAAATGGTCACATATTCTTCTCTAAACTTTATTAAGGCCTCCTCCATAGTTGTGGTAAAGTCCTTGGAAATCCATGCATCTACATTAGCATCTGCTTCATCTGCAATTTTCTCTTGTTGCTCTTCAATATCCTTCTTGTAATAAAGTAGTATTGCTTGATAGTCTTGATTTGACATATCTGTAGTGAGGAGTTGTTGCGTGATATTAGATAGGCCTGCAAGTTGCTCAACCAAAAGATCATTAATAGTTGTTGGTTGGGTTTGAGCATCTTGCAGCCATTGAGTTATGAGGTGTGAGGGTTGGTGTTTGAGGTAGAAGGTTGGTCATTTATGTTTGAGGTGTTTGGGATAGGTGTTGGGTGAGATGTGTTTGAGGTAGAGGGTATGGAGATAGGAACATCACCGGTGACAGAAGTCACAGTTGAAACTGTGGTTCTGACAGTGTGTTGTTCATTAATAATGGGAACCTCCATTTGAATTGGAGGGGATTTGAACAGGCTACTGTCATGTACCATGGTCTAAAACTCTTGTTCTTCTTGTAATGAACTGGCACTTGAATGTGCTATACTTACCTCCCAATAGTTGAATTATTGGCAATTTGACTCCCAGCTTCAATTAACAGTGTAATTTCTGCCAGGGTTTTGAGGGGAGTTGTCCCTACTAGAGGAACTTCCAATTAAATTGGAGAGGATTTAGATAGCTCCCCCCAGGAGTACTGCCCTCAAACCTATCAATCCGTGAAGATTGTTTGGCACATGAAGGTGTTTGAGTATCTTGCACAGAGTCTTCAGTTAAAACTGATGAAACCCCTGTATTTTTGTTGATGTCATCAAGGTCAACCCCAGGATATAGCCTCTCACCAACTGAATGTAGTGTTTGGGTGGTGAGCACAGTTTCATGAACTGTGTTACTTGATTTTGGAAAAACTTGAGATGAGGATTCAAAATTTTCATTGCAGGAAGAAGAAATTTATGAAATAAGAATTGTGAGATTATAATTGAGTGTTGGCAACTCCCCCGAGTAAATGAGGGAGTTTCAAGTGATGTGCCCTCTTTGTGTGTGCCAGCCAAATTTCATCTTTCACCAATTTGAGAGTGCTCAAGTTGGGGTACAGACTCTTTACAAATTATATTTGGGAGAATGCTTGATTCAATAGATACACCTTGTTGACAAGATGCCCCTAGAGTCTATTTAATTCCCTCTTTTACAACTGCATTCTTTTGGGAAGATGCGGAGGTGGTTTTATGAGTGGTCAACTCAGCTTTCTTAGAGGCCATTTGTTTACCACTGGATAGAGCTGAATGCACCAAAATCTGACCGCTTCAGTTATTCATATCATTTGGAATGTTTCTTTTTTCAACTGAGCGGTTCAAATTTACATTAATCACTCATGCCCAAAAACTTGTCTGAACCATTAAGATTTTTTTCCCAACGTAGCCATGGTTCCATTGCAGTAACTGTATTTATGTATGCACTCATTATTTGCATCTAAATATTTTAAATGTGAATCTAGTAAATGGGAATTTCATTGAATGTGATATACTCATTTTACTAGTAATTTTATACGCATGATTAAAGATTAAAAAAATTGTGATATTATGCACCTTAATTTAATATAGTATTGCACTTAACATATATAATGGTAAACCTAGTAACCAGACCTTTGTAAAAATAGTTTACAAATTTTTATAATGTTAATGTTTAATAATTAATAAAATTTGAATGTTACTTTAAGTTATTCAAATTAATATAAGTAAATTGGACCAGTTCCGTAGTAATCTGAGACCTGGCAATTAAAACATGTCAAGTGTAATTCGATAATAAATTTGAAATCTATTTTGGTACCTCTGATATCGCTCATATTATTATTCATAAGTTTTAGAATTTATATTTACCAAATAATATCAACGACTCAGTATTCAGATTTATTATTCATTCAAGTTATTCAGATAATTTAATCGTTCATATATTTTTTGTTCAGATTTGTCAAATTACCCCTTAGCCTTCTTTGGTTTTCTGACCAGGTGAGACTCTATTTGTGTTTGTTCCTCACCACTCTCAGAAATTACAGTTAGGGGTGCATTCTTTCTCTTCCTTTTGCTCACTCCACCCTTTTGAGAGGATAAAGTGGTTGGTTCCCTAGCTTCTAATGGTAGAGAAGAAGTGGTCTCTGTTGTGGAAGGCCCCTATTGGTTATCCTGTATTTGTACTTCCACGGGTACAAGAGCCATAACAGTATTAGGTATGACACTAGACCTCATGTCAAGCATAGGGTAGGGATAGGTTCTAAATCTCTCCAACATAAAGTTAGTGAGATTTATACCTACCTTCACCTTATTCTTTGTAATTAGTGAGCCAAATAGAATTTTGGACACTTATTTACAGTTGCCTATTTTAGTTATATCAATACCATTAAGTAAATTTATGTCTGCAACTTTATGATTTAAAGTAGACATATTAAACCTAGGAAAGAAAATTTCCTTACCTCTAGTGGCAAAAGGCATTGTGAGCCTTGTACTGAGTTCTTCCAGGATCAGTGTCCCAACATTGAGTGGCTCATTGTATGCCATGAAGAACACCAGCTTTTGGACCACACTGGATATATTGTCATATCCAGTCTTCCTGTAGGTGAATGCCCTCACAATAGAGTCAAAAAGAAATGACCATTCCCACCTGAGATTCTTCTTTTTCAAGATGAAAAGGTTGATCTTCTCACTGTAGTTTATGAAATCCATAAACTCGGCTATTTCTTGTTGAGTTGGCACCTCCACCATGCTGTCTGTAGGGCTGCCCACTGCTTGATTGACATCATTTGCATCAAATTCCACCTGCTTTCCCTGAATTGAGCAGTTTACCACCATGGACACAACTTGATTCTCACGCACCACAGTGTTAACCACAGATGAGTTACAAAACTCATTGAGCACGTACAGATACAAGATTGGATTAGCATTCGAGGCTCCTGCAAGATAGGACTCAGACAAGAACTTCACAAAACTCTTGAAACTGTCAGGAGCTTGGTTAATATCAGTAAAAGCGAGGTAGTTGGTACCTCCTTGGAATAACAGCTCTAACATTGATAGTAGTCATTGTGAGTGTATGGATTTGAATGGGTAAGAAATTTGAGAAAGAAAGAACTTAATATGAGAAAGAATGGTGAAGATTTGCAAATGCTATGTCACTTGAGATCTCGAAAGCATAAAGAGGGGTTATGTCGAGATGTCTGGGTATTTATATAAAAAGATAAGTGACTTGTCGAGAAGTAGGAATAAACGGTTCAGATTTGCTTATCGAGAAGTCACGTGAATTGTAAACTCATATCGAGATGTCACTTTCCTGACTCTTATCGAGAACTAGATAGTGACTTAACGAGATGTAGAATAAATACCCAGTTTGTCCTAGTTGGACTGAGTTATTCCAATTTTTATTTGAATAAATCAAAATAAAATTATTATGATTCTATATCAAAAGTATTTTACCAAAATAATTTATTGAATTAAATTATTTTAGCTCTAAGTTGTCAAAAAGTTTAAAATTTATACTTGTAGAGAACCCTATGAATAAACATATGTCGTGTTCTCTACAATACTTATCGAGAAGTGATAATGAGGCTTGTCGAGAAGTCTTTCGAGAAGTCATGAAAAAGACTTACCGAGAACTCTATCGATAATTCTCAAAATGACTTGTCGAGAAGTCATTTAGACTTATCGAGAACTTAGTTCTTTACATACTTTTGTTCTTTTTAGTTCTTTCTTACATTAATTTCACATATTGAACATGTATATTAATAGTTAGACATTTTTTCTTAGAATTTGAAAATTTCCAAGTTGAATTTTAAATTTAGAAAAATAAATATACATAGAATTCTGAAATATTTATAAATCATATTCCAGTTAATTTCCAATTAAATCAAATCAATTTTGATTTATCATAAATTAATCCGCTGTAACATATTAGTTGAGTTCTTGCCTTTAGGATGAAGAATTTAACACTCCAATTTCACTAACAAGTCTAGTGAAAGTTGCTTCATCCAAAGGTTTAGTGAAAATGTCAGCTAATTGTTTTTCTGTTGGAACAAAAATGAGCTCAATATGGTACCATTTGCAGCATGTTCTCTAATAAAATGGTACCTTATATCATTGTGCTTAGTTCTATTATGATTAACAGGATTAACAACAATATATATGGCACTAATATTGTCACAAATGATTGGAATTTTGTGTAACACTAGGCCATAGTCCATTAGTTGATTTCTAATCCAAAGCACTTGAGTACAACAACTTCGTGCAGCTATATATTCAGCCTCAGATGTAAAATTGACACAGATTGTTGTTTCTTACTGTACCAAGATACAAGTCTTTGTCCAAGAAATTGATAGCTTCCTCTAGTACTCTTCCTGTCAACCCTGCATCCAGCAAAATCTGCATATGTGTATCCAACAGATTCAAAACCAGTTCCTTAGGATACCATTATCCCAAGTTTGTTTTTCCCTTCAAATATCTGAAAATTCTCTTTACTTCCATCAAATATGATTCTTTGGGATTTGCTTGAATTCTAGCATACAAATATGTTACAAACATAATACCTAGTCTACTAGCAGTTAAGTATAGCAAAGATCCAATTATTCCTCTATAGCCAGATATGTCTACACTTTTTTCTTTTTTATCTTCATCCAACTTGGTAGCTGCAGACATTGGTGTAGATGCAGGTGAGCAGTCAACCATTCCAAACTTCTTTAACAAATCCTTAACATTTTAGGTTTGACTGAGGAAGATGTCATCACTTCTTTGACTAACTTGAAGGCCAAGGAAGTAACTGAGCTCTCCCATCATGCTCATCTCATATTCACTCTACATGAGTCTTGAAAATCTTTGACATAACTTCTTATTAGTAGAACCAAAAATAATATCATCCACATAGATTTGAACTAGGATAATATCATCACCATGCTTTTTGTAGAATAGAGTCTTATCAATAGTTCCTCTAGTAAATCCATGTTTAATCAAGAATTTTCATAGTGTGTCATACCATGCTCTAAGTGCTTTCTTTAAACAATAGAGAGCTTTCAATAATTTATAAACAAAGTCTGGAAATTCTGGATCTTCAAAGCCAGGAGGTTGTTGTACATAGACTTCCTCTTCCAATTCACCATTGAGGAATGCACTTTTCACATCCATTTGATACACCATAAAATTTGAGTGTGCAACAAATGCAAGGAATATTCTTATTACATCAAGTATTGCAACTGGAGCAAAAGTTTCATCATAGTCAATTTCTTCTTCTTGTGAGTAGCCTTTAGCAACCAGTCTTGCTTTGTTTCTTATCACAATTCCATTTTTATCCATCTTGTTTCTATACAGCCATTTGTTCCAATAATGCTTATGTTTCTTGGAGCAGAAACTAATTCCCAAACTTTATTTCTCTCAAACTAATTTAATTCTTCCTGCATGGCAGTTATCCAGTCAGTATCAAGCAAGGTTTCTTCTTTTTTTTGGCTCAATTTGTGACATAAAACATATATGCAAACATTCATTTACAGTAGCACTTCTAGTTCTCACTCCAGCATTTGGATCACCAATTATTGCATCTTTAGTGTGACTTCTATCACATTTCCTGGTGTGATCTTGTTGACTAGAATTACCCTCACTAACTTACAGAACCACCATCTTCTTCCCCCCTGAGTTTGTGCCATCAAACTCAGATGAAATTCTTTCTTGATTAAAATCTACATTGTCATGGATCACTTGTTTATATGTTTCTTGCTCCATTCTATTTTTTGTGTTGATCTCAGCATCATCCTCAGAATCACAGTCAATATTAATATTTTCAAACTTCAAAGTTTCAGCTTCATTTTCACCAAGGCATTCCAAGCCTGGACACTTGTCATCATCAAAAGTCGCATATGTGCTTTCCAAAATTTTCTTCTGTTCAAGCACATAAACTCTGCAGGCAGTTCTCTCCAATAAATATCTCAGAAAAATTGCTTTAAAAACCTTAGAGTTAAATTTTCTCACATATTTAGAGTTGTCTTTTAGCACAAAGCACTTGCTTCCAAACACATGCAGATGTTTCACAATAGACTTTCTTTTTGGTAGAATTGAGTAAGGTGATTTGCCATGGTTTTTGTTGATCAAATATCTATTTTGAGTATAACATGCAGTATTCACAGCTTCTTCCCAAAAACTTGTTGACAGATTGGCATCTTGCAGCATTGTTCTGGCAGCTTCAACTAGAATTCTATTTTTCCTCTCAACAACACCATTTAGCTGAGGTGTTCTTGCAGCTGAAAATTCTTGAACAATGCCTTTTTCTTTGCAGAATTCACTCAATGTTGCATTCCAGAATTCTGTGCCATTATCACTTCTCAATCTCTTTACACAGTTTTGATCTTTAGCCTGCTTTTCAACTTTCTTTATATGTTCAATAATGATGTGTGGAGTTTCATATTTTGAATGCATAAACTCTACTCATGTATACCTTGGGTATCATCTACCATCACTAGTGCATATTTCTTTCTAGAAATAGATAAGATATTAACTGGTCCAAACAGGTCCATGTGAATAAGTTGCAATAGTGCACTTATGGAATTCACAGTTTTGCTTTTCTGACTAGACCTATCCATTTTGCCTTTTTGACAAACCTCGCAAACTTCATCTTGAGCAAATTCCAAATTTGGCATGTCTCTCACTAATTCCTTTTTCACCAAGGTATTAATTGCTTTGTAATTCAGGTGAGAGAGTTTCTTGTGCCACAACTTGCATTGCTCAATAGATGCCTTCGTATAGAAGCAAAAAATACCACCCTTGTTTGCTGAACTCAAATCTGCAACAAATAAGCTTCCTTTTCTAACTCCTTTCAGAGCAGTTTCACCAGTCTTTTTGATGATAAAGTTTTCTTTTTCAAAATTCACTTTGAATCATTTGTCAGTAAATTGGTTGACACTTAGAAGATTAAATTCAAGTCCAGCAACCAGTGCTACATTTTCTATGATAATATTTCCAGAAACCAGCTTGCCATATCCCATTATGAATCCTTTGTTATTCTCTTCAAAAGTCACCAATGGGCCAACCATCTCTTCAAATTGTGATACCAGGGCCTTATAACCTGTCATATATCTAGAATTTGATGATTCAAAAAGAACGGTGTTTATTGATTGATTTGCATTTTCCTTTTTAGTTGTATATCCAAGATTAACTTCTTTAAGATCTACTCTCAGTTTATGAAAGCTTATCATCACTTTCATATTGCAAGGAATGCAGTCAAATTTGTCACATAATGAATAGGTATCTTCAGCCAATGCCTCATTATATTTGCAAGCTCCCAACTTTGGCTCACTAATAGCCTTTTTATATAGGTGAGTTAGGTGATTTGTTGAGCCATGTCTTTAACACTGCTTCTTGGGAGCATCTGCAACAAAGGCATAGTTGTTGCTTTTGTTCACACCTATTTTTCCACTCACATTCTTTTTCTTTTTCCCAGCATTCTCAGTTTTAACTTCCTTGGTTGGTGTCTTGATAACTTGATTGACTATTGGCTTCTTTTCAGGTTCATTTATAGTTGTGGTTTCTGCATCCTTCTTTTCACTGTCTTCATCTGCAAGTTCTTGCTTGATGACCAACTCAACCTTACATGCCTTGAACAAAGGTGCATCTACTTTTCTCAACGTAACTGGGTCATCTTGATTTGCAATTGCTTTTTTCTTTGTCACCTTCATTTTTCTTGTTCATGTTCAAGGCATCATAGTCCAAACCAATAGCTATATTAGCATATGGTTTATTTTTCTCATGGTACTGTCCAACCAACTGAGATACATTTTTAAAGGACTTCAATTTCACTTCGCTCTTTTCCAATTTTTTCCTCAGTATTGCTTCAATTTCACTTGCACACTTGAGCTTGTTTTTCAGATATTCATTTTCTTGCTTGACTGTGTCAAGCTCAACAAGCTGCATTTCCAATTCTTGCTTTTCAATCTCAAGCTTCTCATTTATCTTTGACAGCCTACTAACTTTCTCAGTAGCTACCATCATGCTTGTGTGGATGTGAAACATTTCTACACTCATCTTTTAAACAGTTTTTTTTATCCTGGCTTGTATTTAAATCAATCATAGTTAGAGTTGGTACCTCTGATTTTGATGAGGATGATTCTCCTTGCTCTAAAGCCACGAGTGCATAATTTCCAAATTCTTCATTATCATCATCTTCATCAGTGTCATCCCAACTCTTGCCTTCAACTATGTAAGCCTTTCCCTGTTATTTTCTCAAGAGAGCTTTATACTTTGCTTCCAACTCCAAGTAAGCTTTGTCCTTCTTTACTTTCCCTGGCTTCCTATACTCAGTTGCAAAGTGGCCCAACTCATCACAGTTATAGCACCTAATTTTTGATCTGTCAACAGATCCAATTTTGTAGCTACCTTTGCCACCTGAGTTGAACTGAGTTTTTCCTTTCCAGTTGTTTCTATTTGAGGTTTGTCCTTTGCTTTTAAAGTACTTTATATTTTTCACCCTTATTTAGAGAATTTTCTAGCAAGGTAAGTCATGGATTGATCCATCTCATCAAGTTCATCAAGGGTGTAATATTCATCCTCTTCTAGCTCCAATATGACCTGTTTCTGGGGCTCCTTGTTCTTTTGCCCAACTGCATGAGTGACTGTGATTTGAGCTTCCTATTCATCTTCAAGTATTGTACAGTCATTGATCATCAAGGCACTAGATCCATCTACTACATGTCCTTGATTTTCCTTCAATGAAATTCTCTGTAACTTTTCAAGATCATAGGTTTTCAGAATCCCATATAGTACCTCCAATGTCATCCTGCTCAAGTCTCTTCCTTCTTTAATAGTAGATATCTTCTGCTCAAGATGGTCATGAAGGGTAAGCAAAAACTTTAGGTTAACCTTCTCAGCTTCATAATATTTATCATGAAGTTGCAAGTCATTAATCAATTTGTTGAATCTTTCAAAAACTTCAGTAATTACTTTTTTAGGCTTAGTCATGAAACCTTCATATTGTGACACCAAGATTCTCCTTTAGTTAAATCTGACTTCCTCTGTCCCCTTACACAGTACTTCAATATTTTCCCAAATTTTTTTAGCAAAATCACAGTTGATAATATTGTTGTACATCACATTATCAAGAGACTTAATTAATATGAGTTGTAGACTGTAATCCAGTGCAACCTTTTCCTTTTCAGGCTCTGTGTAGGTTGAGGGGTATATAGGTGTGTAATGTGCTGGTATGACCATATCTTCTTCTGTAGATTCAGAAACTCTCACCATAGGAATGAAAGGTCCATTCTTGAGAATCTGAACATACATGGTGTTGGTCATCCTCATGAACAACATCATTTTCTTTTTCCACAGTGTGTAGTTGACCCTGTCAAAGGCTGGTATCTTGATGCTTGTCAATTTCTGAGCACTCATTCCTCCAAGATCTTTATCTATTTACCTTCAGATTTTGCTCTGATACCACTTGTTAGATATTGAATGCTCTGAACTATAACACGGGGGGTGAATAAGTTTCTTGGATTTTTCTTGGTTTTAAGCTTTATGGATTATGGTTTAAACAAAGCAGTTTAAGAAATGTACATATTATGTTTGACAGAATGAACACAAACACAATATATCAAAAATTCACTTAATTGTATTAATAAAGTTTGTCTTGCTACAAATCCGTGTTCTTAAAAAAATAAAAACTCAGCTTTTATCTTGAGAGAATACAAGAAGATCGGGTTACTTGTGAACTAAGGACCCGTGCATGTTTTATAGACTAGCAGCACGGGTTTACAAAACTTGCACTAAAATCTACTAAACCAATTTCTAAAGCAACCTTGTCTATTTCTTTTTCTGGTGTTAACAGATATGTGCAGAATCTTGCAGATCTGAGACCACCTTTTGTCCAGTTAATCTTGACCCTTGATCTTGTATTCTTCAAGCTCCTTTGTAGACTTTCCAATTCAGTGAATAAATTGTTTGTTAACTGATAATCTTGAATCTTGAACTTGTCTGTATTCTGAATGAGACAGTATGTCGAGATCTCCAATTTATTCTATAGAGAAGTAACATATCGATAAGTATAATGACTTATCGATATCTCTGAGTTCTCTATAGGTATACTTGACTTGTCGAGGTCTCTAGTTCCTTGCATGTGAAATGACTTGTCGATATATCTCAGATCTCTTTATGTAGAAATGACTTGTCGATATGTCTGAGATCTCTTTATGTAGAAATGACTTGTCGATATATCCGAGATCTCTATATACACAATTTGAATTATCGATATCTCTAAGATCTCTATATGAGAGATTGACTTGTCGATATCTCCAATTCTTCACATCTTCATTTGACTTGTCGATATCTCTGAGATCTCTACATGCAGAAATGACTTGTCGATATCTCCATTTCTCTACATCTTCATTTCACTTGTCAATATCTGTGAGACTTCTCTATAATCCATTTTGGACTTCTGTACAAGTCATTTTGGACTTCTCGAATGACTTCTTAATATAACTTGATATGTGACTTGTCGATATCTTGACTTAGAGTTTTTTTCATAGAACAACTTTACTCAACTCCAAGCTTCTACACTTTTCTCTGAGGCATGATCATGACTTGATCTTCTTCTAGATTTTATTCCTTAGCTTGAAACTGTTCACAGAAAAATCCCCCATTCTAATCTACTAACCATTTTTACAGACTCAAGAAATACAATACATAATACATATATAGATTATCATACAACTTAATTGTAGTACCTCAATTTTTTGAGACCTTGTAAAACGTTTAATGAATAGCAACCCTGACGGACGGGAAAAACTTTTGAGCCCACACTATTTAGTGCATGAGAAAATGAGTTTCGGAGTTGATATTATGATTATACGTACCAAATAAGTGTATGTAAACGCTATTAGTTTTTGAAGAAAACGAACTTTGAAAAATGACCATATTTACGAATCATCGAGGATTACGGGAATCATAATATAATTACAAATATAAAACCCTACGGAATTATACCCAAGTAAGATAATTCAAAACATAAGGAATAAATACGAAAGGAATTACGTCGCGAACCATTTACGAGGAAGTATTACGAAAACGTGTAAGCGACCGAGCGAACGCGTAAACGATTAAATAAACGTAACGCACTAACTAACCATGGTAAGAAAGTAACCACGGTTACTTTATCAAATAGTGAGCTAGAGATATGATGATCAACCAAGGCTAATGGAATAGTAAGCTAAGGAAGCTAAGCAAGTGGCTTAGCTTGTGATCTACCACAAGCTAGTAGATTTGTCCATGGATTTGGCAACAAGAATAAACCTAGGATCCTAAACTAGGAGAATATCAAATCAATATAAGATATCACCAACATCATTTCCTAGAATCAACCAAGGAGCAATCATAAAAACACTCCCTCTCTCCCAAAGAAGCTCCATTCGGCTTCTTCATCAAGCCAAGGAATTCAAATTCAAATCTTCAAGTTCTAGCCATGGATAAATCCTCCCATTAATTCTCAAGATTGCTAACAACCAAAATAAGGTAAGATAAATCTTTGATCCCTTTTTATTAAGGTTTGATGGGTGAAATAAAATCAAGAAAGTTGCTAATGAATAGTATGAATAGTAACTCTTCTTTGGTTTCTTGATTTCAATGGTGGTTTTAGGTTCCAAAAACCATACCAAGCACTCCCAAGACTTTACCATATGTTGGGTCTCGAAGGCATAAAACGCAGCGGATAAACGTAAATAAAACAAAAATTTCAAAACCCAAAAACAGGATCCATGTATAATTATGGTCAGATTATGGAGATAACGAATCATACATTTCAAGAGCTTAACTTTCACGAACTCAACGGAGATCCTAGCTATCACGCTTTGTGTCTACCTCTCGGAGAAACACCTCTATGGTATCCACACGAGCACCTTCAAGAAAGTCTCACGAACTTGACTACGGAATGGATGTACTAGCCTCCTTCTTGACGATCTAAATTGCCTCTGCCTCTCTTTGCTGCTAGGGTTTTCTCAAAAACGTACCAACCTCTTTAACCTATCATTATGTATTTATAATGGCTGATTAAAAAGGCCCATAACAGCAAAGCCCAACCCTAGTAGGTATTGGATTAAGTAATAAAAACGAATTTCTATTATTTAATTAATAACTAAGTCATACTTAATTATTATGGGCAAAAAACATTCCTTTTAATTCGAATTTATATTATCTCAATTAAGTCTTACTTAATTATAATAAAATTCAAATAATCATCAATTAATTTAAATCCATAATTTAAATTAACTATTCTATTAAGTGCTCTATTTGTGCGACCCTATAGACTATTATTTAATTGGCAATAATTTTATTCTCTAATAAAATTATAAACAATGAGCGGTATCTAGTAATACATCATTGTTATCCAATTAAACAATAATTAAATCGTGATTAGATAAAACCTTTCGTGATTAATGTTTTTCGTGTAATATAATCCCTTTAATCATACATATTATAGATTAAACTTGAGGCATGTATTTAGTCATCCTCTTCAACATTTAATCCGGGTTTACTTGATCCATGAGTAGATTATCGAGACAAATCATTATTTGAGCATGTCCATGCTTTTATAATCTCACTCAATCAAGAGGCCAATAATATCGCTCCTAATTATAGGAGGGTTAAATCCTTTATCTATCATTCATATTTCTCATACGACTCATGATATATCCGATATCCACTTTTATCATCACCCGATCAAAAGTAACTTTTAATGTAGTCAAAGTATATTAATCCTCGTATAGAAATATAATGATTTCAAGTCAAAGGATCGTTACACCATTATCACTGTGAGTCTTTCTTATGACTTTATTAAACATGAAGAATCTCACTGTGGGTCTGTCCATTACCATGTACTCTCACATGTACCTATGTATTGACTTTAGTATCCCCATACTTATAACCAATGAGATGTGGTTATCTTGTCAAATAACATACTAGTCTATCTATGTATTATTATTGTCCTATATAATAATACTCGACTAGGGACCTTTAAGAATATGATATATTATATAATCTCAAGTTCAAGTCATGTACTTAAACTATACAATTTGTATCATGATTCTAAGGACATTTATTATGCTAACAAAATATCGCAGTAATTAAGGTCATAATAAATACATTTATTGAATGATCAACTGACATAAAGATTATAAAAGAATAATGTATTGCCTCTAGGGCACCTACACTAACACCATCATCAAGAACACATCTCAAGCTTTCAAGAAAGGTAAAAATCTTTGACCCAACTTTATTTAAGATTCAATTTCAAGATCCTTTTAGTATATAGTTGTAAACCTAGTTTTAGTGGTGATATTATTGGGATCTTGATATTTAGTTTAGTAGATTTAAGGTTGATTGTTGTTGCCTCAATAACATGATGTTCTTGAGAGGATTTAGTGTGTTGATGATGATATGATGATTGTTGGGGGTAGTGTAAAGATTTAAGGCATAAAGGAAACTCCGAACATAAACGTAATCTCGCTAAAACGAACAAAACATAACTTTAAGAATAGATTTGAGGACAGGGTATCACCAGTTGAAAATCAAACCGAAAGATATACCGAAGACTGCTTTTCGCACTAGGTATGGACACTATGAGTTCTTAGTCATGTCATTTGGGCTAACCAATGCACCCGCAGCCTTTATGGATTTGATGAACAGAGTGTTCAAAAATACCTAGATATACGTGTGATAGTTTTTATAGATGATATTCTAATCTACTCAAAGACAGAGTAAGAACATGCAGAACATTTAAGGATAGTCTTAGAAATCTTGAGGAACAAGAAATTGTATGCCAAGTTCAAGAAGTGCGAGTTTTGGTTAAGAGAAGTTCAGTTTTTAGGACATGTGGTGAGTAGCAAAGGAGTTTTAGTTGACCCCGCCAAAATAGAGGCGGTATCCAACTTGTAATATCCGGGATATATCGTGTAATTATTTTTGATATTAAATAATTATTATATGTGTTCAATATCTATTCTGTGAGTTAATTGTTAAGTGTTATCTGTACTTAGATATTCAAAAAAATAATATTAATTGAGTATTTTAATTTTTATATGTCCAAAATAAAATATAGATAATTGTCATATCTTCCTAATGATTTTGATGTTGATTTATGGATTTATAAGGATCATATGAAATTTATAAAATCTTTTTCCGAGTATTTAAAATTTATTTTATAAAAACGGGAACCAACCGACGTCAACCGTTGTTACGTTTTTGGAACCCGAAACTCTTCCGAGAACTCCTTCCTAACCTAATTGTAATATTCCGAGCATATTCCATGTTTCGACTTTTTCGATCCGGCGTATGGTTTATTCTGCGCGGGTCCTGGCGCAACATTTTCGATACAATATTCATTTCGGTAAATCAATAAAACCCGTATTTTCGATAAAGGGGAGCTTTTTATTAAACTATCCCAATTATCACTTCGTAATACGTGTAACCAGGCGCTGAGACCAAGACCGCAGTACAAATTGTACCGGTTTGGATAATTATCCCGAAAACCGATACCGTTTGGATCAGTTTTTATAAATAAACGTACCGTTTTATATCCGGAATGATCCAACGGGATACTAATTCTCCGTAATTATAAATAGCCTTTTACCATATTTTATTTCGTATCAAAATCATTTGCAGACAGATAAATATATAATTTTACAAAGAAAAATCATATATTCATAAACTATTCCAAGAATCAAACCAACTTTTGAAGGTGTTATTGATCTTTGTTTGAAAAGCTCGAGTACTGGATTTGAAGGTCTTGAGAAGCTCTATCAGAATCTGTAATCCATACACCTGCAGAATCAAAGGGTTAATTTCTAAAAAATTATTTATTTTCGAATTTATTTTATTAAAAATATGAATTTTTGTTTGGATGATTGTTTGTATGATTTGATGATTTCATGTTGTAGAGCTTGTTTTCCTGATGATTTTCATATGTCATACGTCTGATTTGGAGTTCAATAACATGCTCAAAAGTGGGTTTAATTTTCGAATTTCAAAATTAGGGTTTATAACCCCGTATGAATGTTTTCAATTGAAATTTGGGGGTTTTTGATTCAAGGGTTATTAGCTGTTGATTTATAGTGGTTTGTGTTCCTTATGAAATTTGCAATCGATTGATATATAGCTCGTTAACAGAGGATGCTTGAATCGTAGGGAGTTGTGATTTTAAAATTCCCGATGTTCGCCGGAAACCGGCGATGTTCTTGGCCAATTTCCGGCCAGAATAGGGATGATTAGAATGATTTGTTTGCATAGATATGTTCCTGGTAATCTGTAATTTAATTCTGGAGGTGATGGTGGTGGGAGGATGCCGGAGGTGAGTTCTCCGGCCACCCCCGATTTTCCGGCGACTGGAACTGCAAATTTGCAGTTTGGTCCCTGTACTTTTGAAAACGATGAAGTTTGGTCCCCCAGGTTTCCAGACTTTGCAAAAATAGGATTCCTGTTTATAAAATATTTAAAAATCATATTTCCTATTTATTTTTATTATAAAATTTCATTTTTAATTTCTGAAAATTCTGAAAATTATTATTTTAATTCTGAAAATTATTTTTAATTCAGAAATAAATTCGAATTAATTAGTTAATTAATTTCAGTTAATTTTTAATTGATTAATTGGTCAATTAAATTGGAAATTAATTGATTAATTGATTTAATTAATTATTAACTGATTTTAATTAATTATTTAATTAGATTTAATTACTTAAAAATGATTTAAAAATTCCGAAAAATAGTTTCGAACTTTAACATATTATTGTAAATTATTTCCAAGGCTCGATAATTATTACAAAATTGTTTCGGAGCCAGAATTGGCCAACCGAACCCTGTTTATTAACCCGAAATTGATCCAACGACCCGTATTAATTCTGAAAAATATTTTAAAAATCATTTTAAATACCCGAAAACATATTTATGACCCAAGACTTCTTTATGAATGATATGTCATTGAGTATGTGATGTATTATTTGTTATACGTGACTTGTTGAATGACTATCGGTCTATATATTTGGTGTTTACTTGGTTATTGCATAACTTTCAATCCGTTAATCGGATTTGGGTAAAACGAAGGGTAGATAGAAGTATGTGTTGGATAGAACTCTATGAGTCGATTATTGATAGATGCTTATGATATGTGAGCAGAAGAGGCAAGGCGTAGGAAAGGGAAACAAGTAGTTGAGGAGTAAAACGGTTGTGATTGGAAGCGAGTACAGTGTAGTAAGCTAATATCAGGCAAGTGTTTTGAACTTTCTCGAGATATTGTAGTACTTGATAATCCTGTGATATTGCAAGTGCTTTGAAGCACAGAAACCTAAACCCTGATTCCAGTTATTGATCTTGAGCCATGAACCTTATACTTTCTAGACCATTGATTATTGTATACCCAAACACGAACCTCAAGTATACGATACTACTCCACAAATACATGCAAACAAAATTCCAAACACTAAACTGAATTAATTATATACTCAAATATTGTATCCTATGCTTTGAAAGCCCAAATCTTTGAAACCCTGGAATATTGATTCCTTTGTTATACAATTCTTTCAATACCAGTATCCAAGCTTTTAAATTATCTTATTGATCCTTACAAGGATTGAAACTCTTTCATTGTTAAACACTCATTGTTGTTAATGATTCTGATTATTGGTTATTATTACTTATTCTGTTATTATGTTAGAATTGGATTGTTTTTATAAAATTGTGGACCAGATTCGTGGTCAGACCATATAATGGTCAAGTTAGGCCAATGTGTGCCTTGGATCCAGTAGTTAGAGCAATGCTGTGTGCCTTGCTTGGGGTTAGTGCGTGACTGATCAGCAGCCTAACCTTGGTTTTTAAATTAAAAATATAATATCCAATTCTAAATCATAAGCCATTGTTCAATTGATATCATAATCATGTTCACCTGATGATCATTATTCTCAGTTTTGTCATTATGACTTGCTGAGCTAGTTAGCTCATTTGTGCGATGTTGTTTATGTTCTTTCCAGCTAAAAAGGAACCAGTTGGTAACAAAGATCCCCAGTCCAGAGCGAGAGCTAGGGGTTCAGGCTGAGAGAGCTGAGCTAGTAGGCTTCTTTTGGAATAATTTAAGTTTGTAAAAGTTTGTAATAAAGTTTAATACTCAGTTTGAGTTTAAATGGTTGGGATTTGATCGGTATGTAATATAAGTAGATGTGTGGCTTGTGTGCATACTTTAACCTGTTGTGATCCATGGTAGTTGGTAAATAGGGTCACTGCATATTATTGTTATCTTTATTATTATTATAAGCAGGTTATAAATAAGGTGTGTGTGTGGACCCCAAACTTCTGACCCGGGTTTGGAGGGCGCCACAGGTTTGGTATCAGAGCTACAAGCTATAAGTCACTGACACAAGCCTAGGTTGACGAGAATGGGTAGAGGGTTAGGATTAGAAGTAAGGAATATAATGATAGAACATCGAGAGGTTGAGTGTTACGGTATAACCAGTAGTAGTATAATTCACGTCGTGGTTCGAGATTCTTATATTGTGATATGATTTCAGATAGCAGCGATGGCCGACTCTTTTATCCCCGTATCAGCTGATCACTCAGAGCCTTCAGTTGGAGTGCCGTCTTCGGATCCACGTCCTGTTATTCCACCAGTGTTAGCTATACTACCTCCACCTGTGTTGCAGCCCGTACCACTGCAGGCTATTCCACCTCCAGGCATGAGGACACCTGTCAGAGGACCCCCACCTGCTGATTCAGGCTTTACTAGTCATTCAGTCACTGGAGTACCTTTCCAGTTCTCTTCCTATCCTGTCCCATATCATCAGTTTGAGGCTTGCCTTATGGAGCAGCGATTCCTACAGGGTCAGATCCAGGAGTTATTGCATATCATGCGTACCAGAGAGATGGGGAGTGGTGAGAGATGACTTAGGGAGAGGCTCCAGGCATTTCGTAGAGCCGCTGCTGTGAGGATTGCTGAGGCTACACATGAGGACATCACCCCTGATTTCCTAGTGGAATGGGCTAAGTGGGTTCTAGAGGAGCTTGAGGAGATAGGAGGTCCAGATTTGCCATGAGCCAGAGATTCAGAGATGGAGATGCTGAGCAGTGTTGTTATGGTTATGTAGTATGTACAGTGGTGTGTAGTATATACCTGTAACACCCCCAGATCCGGGGTCGGGGATCCGGGTCGTCACGGTCTTTCTTTCCACAATACCACTTCACTTAATTAATAATAAATAACCTTATGCTGTGACCCCACACTAACACACACCACAACCCGTTATAGTCTCAGAGATGAAATTTAAATAAGTACAAGTCTTTGAATCCATAATTTAAAAGTTATTACAACCCAAAATGATTACTTGATAAATTTACAGTTAATTGCCATTATCTGCCACAAGTTATAATTATACATAATTGATTCTCAAAAGTAGATGGTCTGATCTACAATAGATCTACCTCTGCAGCTATAGCAGCTACAACATCAACGGGAAGACGCGAGACGCTTCCCACGCGCTTGCGCTGGGTCTGCTGGAGTCTGGCCATCTTTCCTAACTGTTGTTGTGTGATGAAGAAATAAAGCAAGGGTGAGCAGCAAGCCCACCAAAATAATATGTATAATTATTTACAATATATGAGCCTACTCATAATACTCATGAAAGTCTTGGTCAAAAGAAATGAACCAAGTTTGATATCTTAATGCGATGAAGTCGCAAAATATTCAGTATATATACATATATACTTTTCAAAATATTGGAAGTCCTCTTCCATGCATAATATACACAAAGTCCCAGTGTATAACTGTATAAAAAAATATCGTTGCAAGGTGATGTCATATATCTAACCTTGTCTCAACATTTTTCTGAAAATCTTTGTCATGCATAAGATAATCATTTACTAGATATAAGTTTAAAAGATGAAGTTACAAGATACTCCAATATACTTATATCTTTTCCAAATACTACTTGAACTACCACCGTTCAAGTTATAATTAGTTTCAAAGTTCATCACCCAGATGAGACTACAAGATAAGACTTGAATAGATTCAATCTTTGAAATATCATTATAAATAATGAAGTTACGAGATACTTCATTAAGTCCTGATATATATATCCATATATATATATATATATCTCATACATTTCCTGAAAATCTCTGTCATGTAAAGTATGAACAGAGTTATAATATCCAATGAATTTTTTTTTGGAAAGGAAAAGAATTTTGGCATAAACCAGATATCTTGCTGATCAGGCAAAGATACCAATAAGTAACCTTTTCTACTAGTAGATGGATGAATCCCCCACCGGTCATCACCCTGGCCACATAAGGACCTTGTGCTGGACCGCCACCCGGCCTCTTACGCGTTGATGGACTGCCACCCAGCCACTTACACATTGATAGACCGTACCCCGGCCTGTCGCTTATGCCGACTCAATTAGATGGGCTTACTTCCGAACATTGGGCAAGTAATCAATTCATTCATCAAAACAGCAACCTTGTTGCGAATATAAAATACACCACAGAGCCGGATCCCTTAGATTTTTGAGCGAGTATTCAAGTCCCCTTAAAATGGAAGATCTTGAATTTGGAAACAAGTTTTGGGATCCTCTCTACCTTTTAAATTCATTTTGAAGACTCGAAAACATTTTTAAGAATGTTTGGAGTAATGCTGATTTAATAAAATAAATCAGTCCCAATATGAAAGAAATATCTGAATATTATTATTTAAATAATATTCCCATAAAGAATAATTGAGGTAGAAGTTGGAAAACTTATACTTGAATGAATAGCAATTAATCAAAGATATACTTATACGAAAGTAATATCTTTATTTGAATAATCAAAAATAAGTTTGATTATCGACACCTTATTCTTTAATACAATAAAGAATATTATAAGTAATAAGCGGAGTCATAATACCTCGAATGAATATTATAAATAATATTCATTAAATAAAATAAAGGAGTCATACATCCTCAAATGAATATCCAATTAATAATCATTAAATAATATAAACTGAGTCATAAGCCCTCGAATGAATATTCAAATCATATTGAAATAATAAAATAAACTGAGTCATAACCCTCGAATGAATATTCAAATCATATTGAAATAATAAAATAAACTGAGTCATAACCCTCGAATGAATATTCAAATCATATTCAAATAATAAAATAAACTGAGTCATAACCCTCGAATGAATATTCAAATCATATTCAAATAATAAAATAAACTGAGTCATAACCCTCGAATGAATATTCAAAATAGTATTCAATTAATAAAATAAAAGTTATCGAATAAACCTTATTCGATTAATAGTTTGGAAAATTATAACCATATATATATAAAAATATATATTATAATCGGGAACATCGACTCCCGGTTTAGAAATATGTTCACCTTTGGGTTCCCTATACTAAGGGTATACGCAACTACTGCTTATCTCTAACATAGGTATTATGCAACTATAAGCATCGAAATCAACAGATAGATAACCAGATTACGAAACAGACATGCATATATACCATATCAGCATGCTCTAATATATCGCAAAATTTGCTAATAACAATCATGCACTTATCACAAGATAATGCATATACATATATTTACATCACAACAACAGTTATAACGGGTAGAAAACTTGCCTGAACGACTTGGGGTGATAAAAGGCTCGGGACGAGTCTGGTAACCTATAAACAACAAGTAAGTTGGAATTAAACCAAAATCACTTGTAAATCTATACTTTAACTAACTTAGACTCTAACGCTTGTTTTGCGCTCACTGATTCACTTAAGTCACTCGGGTACCCTCGGCTCCACCATTTTTAATAATTTAACCTTTACGAGTTTTAAAGCGATTCCTTCGTGAGTGTCTTACCAACTTCCTAAAACACTTACCATAAATGTTTCATACATTAATTAACCCTTTTTGGTCTTTAACCTATGTTTCAAAGTAAGGCGAGGGGAAAAGTTTCATTCGCGAAACGCCGTTACTTGAAACGGTCGTTTCTCCTAAACCGTGCATCGGAATCGAACGAACTACATATCAAAACGAAGCTCGTAACATGAGCTATCTAAACATGGCAGTGGTCATAATCTAGCAGGGGGTTCTCGGGTCCTAATGCTATGCACAAAAACAGTCCAAAGAAAATCGGACGTTACGACGACTATGTTTACGCGATTTCCAATATTTTAAACCATTCAAACCCATTCCAAATCAACCTCAAATCCAACATACAACCAACATCCATCCTCATCACATCATAACAACCCCAACCAATTCAATTTAATCATTCATAATTATGCCTAAGCTTAACTTTAATCATACTTAAGTTCTTTTCATTAAAACCTCAACATTTACCATTCCATTTCACTACCATTTCAAATCCCAAACTCTAATCACAACAACAAGCTACAATATCATCCTACTAATCAAAATCATCTTATAATATATAGGAATCTAGGGTTTGGAGATGGTATACCTTCCTTTGAGTGGTGGGAGGAGCTAGGAAGCCTTAAGAAGCTTTGAGAAGTCTTAAGAATGCTTGGATCTTCAAGAAAACAAGAAAAACTTCAAGTTAAAAACTTGAAAACACTATTCATAGTCTTCTTCTTTGATTAAATGGAGAAGATGGAGAAGGAATTGATGGCTTAAACTCATGATATAGCCCTAACTAAGCATGAAGATGATTAGGGAATTAACTCACCAATTTAGGAGGCTTGGATCTTGAGTTTTTGAATTCTTGCCCATTTGCAATAGTAAAAAGCCGAGAGCATGATGAACCATGCCTTGGTTTCTTTTTGATGAAAATGATTTTGCTTGGCTTGGTTGGCTTGTTTTTGTGTTTGATTTAGTTAATTACCTTGTTGCCCTTGAATTTGTGTGGTTAAAAAGCCACCACACCTCCTTCCTTCCCATGTCATGCTTGTGTCACCTTGCACATGTCATAATGCTCCCACTTGTCCACACCTTGTGGTTTGATGATGTCACAATCCCTGGCTTCTTGTACAAGCTTGTCTCTTGGTCACTTATTTGTTTTACGGATCGCTTATCTTTCGTTCTCGTTTATCGTTTGAGGGATCATACCTGGGATCTTATTACTTAGGTTCCCTTAACCTTTCTCAATATATTGTATTCCTTTTATGATCCTCTCTTAGAATCCTTTAATTTAAATCCTTTTTATCCTGTTACCTTATACTCAATTCTCTCCGTATCTAGTGGATTTCCGGGAAAAACCAAAGTGTTCGGAATTGGATTCTGACGATCTTTACATACACTTATATACCATATAGAGTACTAATAAAATCTCAGAATATCCATAACAGAACCCCTACATAGTGTGGCATGAAAAGTTTTCTCGTTCAGCAAAAACACTATTCATAAAGGTTTCAAAATTTCTCAAAAATTGGGGTTATTACAGTCTCCCCTCCTTAAAAGGATTCCGTCCCGGAATCAGATAGAAAACAAATGGGGATACTTTCTTAGCATTACACTTTCTAACTCTCGAGTCAATTTTCCACATTGTGGTCCTACCACCAACTCTGCCTAGTTTGATAATCCTTCACCTAAGCACTTGTTCCTTTTTCAATCTATAACCCTTCCTGGTTGCTCCATATAGGTTACGTCTGGTTGCATGTCTATGCGCTCCTATGCCCCTATTTATCTAGCATCCGAATTACCCTTTCTTAACATTGATACGTGGAACACGTTATGAACTTGCTACAGGTTCGGGGGTAGGGCTAGCTCCTATGCTAACTTCCCAAACGTCTTAATATATCCGAGGGTCCAACAAATTGTAGACTTAGCTTTCATTTCTTTCCGAACCTCATCCTTCCTTTCCAAGGGAATACCTATAACAACACTAGGTCCCCTACTTCCTATTCTTTGTCCTCTCGGGTCAAATCGACATACTTATCATGTCCATCTTGGGCTACTACCAGCCGTCCTCTGATTAGATCTATCATATCCTTGGTCCTTTAGACCACTGCTGGTCCGAGCATCTTGCGCTCTACAACTTCATCCTAACATAAGGGAGATCGATATTGTCTTCCCTCAAGGATCTCATAAGGCGATATCTCAATACTGACATATGATCTATTGTCGTAAGAAAACTCAATCCGTGTTAAGTGATCATTCCAATTTCTTTCAAGTCTATTGCACAGACTCTCATTATAGCTTTTAGCATTAGAGCTTTTGCTTCTCAATACCCATTCTTTTCCAGTTCGTAATCGCTACTACCTTCCGTTCCTAATATTATACGGGTTATACTTTTGCTCGCTAGCATTCTATAACCTTTTAATAACCACGTCAACCTTAGTATCACGAATGTGTTTCCATTCCGAATACTACCACAACTTTATTACTCCTTTTTCAGCTGTTTCTATTTCCCAAAGTTTGATCAATCATATAGAAGTAAAGGAATTTGTTGAGAGATCACTATGATCATGAACACTTGTTATCTCGCATAGTTAGTACAGAAGGTGGCCAGCCTTTAGTACTTGACAAGCAATTAAACAATAGTTGGTATCCTACTAGGCTTCTATCACACAGATAGACAGTCATTCGGCAATACCTCCCCTTCTGGAAGGGTTGTTCTTCTCAACTTACATGAAATGAAAAGAAGAGAAAAGAACGAATTGAAGAGAATTGTATATATAAAAAAAAATATACTGCCACAAAATATCTGGCTTGGAACCTACCTCTGAACTATAGAGGTTTGTCATAGGAGAACAAAACATATATGTATTTATATCAACATCAAGTATTATAGCATCCTATTTCACATGCCTAAATATTTTTGCTATTCCGTCCATCATTCTATGGACCCATGCTCTTCCTCGAGCTTATACACAATCACCTTTGAAACTCCCTCGACATCGAAAATCGAATCTGGGATCTCATTCTATACATCATCGTTACTAGAATTCTATGCTTGCACCGCAACCTTCCTCGTATAATAATACGACTCTCTATTGATAAGAAAGAATAATAATTCACTAGGTAGATACTCTACTTAATTAGTCTATCAATGATAACTTATACACTACCACGACCCGATTAGTGGTACTCAATCTCAACACCCATTCCAATACAACTCTCACGGTTGTAATCAGCTCATTACTCGCAGAATCATTGCTGCCTTACTATGGTCCACCACTGACCTACTGTAGTCATTCATTTTCCATGAAGTCTTAATAGCTAACCATACGGAGTATATACATCTCGTATCTAATTCTCCTAAGGAGTTAACATAACCACCAATCACAATTCATAAAGAACACTCCAAACTCTGACGTACTTTCATGATATGAAGTAGATAAAATTGCAGAAGAGTTTCAATTAAAGCAACGATAGCAGGTTAATACCATTCTTAATCATATGCCTTAAATAGAAGACTTAACTCAAAGGTTAGTCTAGTCCTTTTTAAAACATGGTCCTGGCTTATCTCAAGATAGGACCTTCTAAGATAGATAGCCCGTTCATGGCGATTACACGAATTAAACCTTTACCAACTACTATTACGGTTGGGTATTGCACAGTCATCAAAAGGAATGTCAATCTTCCAAACCATAATTCAACCTTCACATTTTTAACCATCATTACTGTATTCTTTTGGCACACGCGCCTATAATTATCCACTTACCTTTAAAGTGTCGGCCACCTCTTTGGCCTTTCCTGATAGTACAATTTCCTTATAGTCAATGTCATTTTAACCACCTCCAAATAATTTTCTACCTCATTTCAATCACAGCTTATGTGAAGATGTTTTCCTTAAAATATGATGAGTAAAAAAAAATCACCATTTTTCCATAAGTTATTGCCTCAGTCTTTAGAGGTTAATCACTGTCATGACTGACTCTCAATTATACTTAGAGCATCTTCTATCTTAAGTCCTAATTGCCCTGAACAATTTCGACCATTACTGGTTCGATCCATACCTTCTCGTGGTTTAACACGTGCCTCACTTGGCATCAATATAATTACGTCATATTTCCTTTATCAACATTTCTATTCTTGAGAATTTTGAATATTACCTTTTTCCTTATAAAACCTCTAGGGTTATCCTTGAATCGTTCCTCCTGTATTCCTTAGATACAGGGCATATCAAAATACCATTTACTACTACTAGAACCATTGTCTATATACTTCTGAAAAAAATTCTCCACTGATTCTTAAAGGTTGTTATTACCTTAATCCTTTCCAATTCATCCTGTCAAAACTCATACTGTCCCTATTAAGGGTGAAATGCCAACCTTTATGCATTCCCCTAGGATTCATTTTAAGTTACCGATGTTCTATTCTTAATTCCACCTTTAAAAAGGTACATGCATCCTTCCATGGATAAATCAAGTCATATATCCTTGATAGATTATCTTATTCATCATTCCCACCTCGATAGTCTATACCTAACTTCATAATAGCATCCTTATTCAAATTGAGGTCAATCCATATGGCCTCCAAAAGATAACAATGGTCATCCGCTTTTCTTTCCTGATTTGGTAATGATAACATGGATGTTCTGGAAGATATTGGTCATGTTCAACGTGAACCTCTTCTTAATAATTCCTTATTTACTTTTGTTGTTTATCTCAACAGTCATCTCAATGTTGGGATATCTCTCATACCTGGCGTCTCCCTTTCTGGGTATCGAGCCACCAGTCTTACATTTCACATTATTGAAGGTCACTTCCTTCATCCAATTTTTTCCTGATTTCTTACTTTCTTGTCTCCTCAGTCTATCCGTGTCTCAATATTTATCCTTCGAACTATCTCAAGGTTTCCTCGAATCCTCCCAACTTAAAGGGGGTACAATATATGTATCTCTTATGCCTTCAACCATCAATTTTAACTCATGGTGGATCATCATCATCCTGACGATTACATACTTTTCTATTTCTATTGCTACGAGTCTTTAGGGTTTCCTCATACCCAACTCCCTTATCATTTCTCAAACTCTATTGCCTTTATATCCCTTTCCACTCCAGTTCCTTTTTATTTTCCTTTCTCTTATCATTATTTCACAAACCAATCACAATATAAGCATTGATTTCAAACATCCCGTCATTCTGGATTCGTGTCCTCAGAACGAATCTTGACAAATTTTACAACTTAGATTCATAATTCATCATACTCGTCTGCCTTTGTTCTGGCTCTAAAGCTTTTACACTATCTCCTTATCTTTGGGAATTACTTTCCCGAAAACAATTGACTGAACTTAAATCAGTTTATTCTAACCTCTGGCTCCGTGCCTTTCTTGGTCTTTCACCAGCGGGTGGTCTTTCTCTTAGGAGGGTAAGTGACAAAAACAGTCTTTTATGGTTCGTCAATCATTTAGAATCTCAAATGATTCCTCTATTTCCTTTAGCCAGGCTCTTGCCTCGACTAGGTCAACCTGTTTCTTGGAACTCTGAGAGCTTAGAGACTTAAAGGTCCTAAAAGAATTTCCTATCGCATTGTTTCCTCAAGGTGGTGGTTGGGGATAATAGTCTAAGTTCTGTCTAGACAGGTCCATGAATTGCCGTATAGGAGTACCGTCTTGGGTCTCCTTTCCTTACTCGACTTTCTGTTTCCTTAGTATGAAATGTTTCATCCTACTCCCCATAATTGGGGTCATCTTTTAATTTAAAATCCTCATTTTCCACTCCATTATGTCATGGGTTCCTTCTATCTTGATGGCGACCTCCCTGACTATCACGTTCAGGGTTTGCTCTAAATCTTATTCCTCAAACTATGGCTCTCATCTAAGTTCTCATCCTTACACTCTTGAACTTTCGGAACCCAAATTCTATAGGAATACCTCATTATTCCCTTATCATCTTTCTCGATATTAATCTTTTATCTAATTGTTGGCTCCCTGCCTTCATTCATAACTTTTTCTGGCACAATATGATCTTTTCCAATAATTCGGTCTCTATTGCAATCTCAAACAGCTTTTCGGTACCGGCTCCGGTTACCTTCACTTATATTTCCATTTTCTCAAAATCCCTTATAAACTCTCCAAAAGACATTATCATCTTGAGTCTCTCCTTTTTACTAAGGGCATCAGCCACCATATTGGCTTTCCCCGAATGATAAAGAATCTCCCAATCATTATTCTTGATTAGCTCTAACTGCCTCCTCTGGCATATGTTGAGCTCTTTCTACGTGAAAATGTACTAGAGCACTTATGGCTTAGGTAATTCTCGCACTTCTCTCCATACAAGTAGTGCCTCCAATCCTTAGGGTAAAACTATTGCCACGAGCCTAAGCTCATGAGCGGGGATATCGAATTTCATATTACCTTAATTGTCTTGACATGTACGCGATTACCTTACCGTGCTGCATAAGCACGCACCCTAAGCCCTTGTGCGAAGCGTCACTACACTTCACAAAATCTCCTTTTCCATCCGGCAATGCCAGCATAGGGGCCATCACCAACCTCTGCTTCAGTTCTTGAAAGCTGTTCTCGCATTTCTCTGTCCATTCGAACTTCTCAGTCTTACGAGTAAGCCGCGTTAAAGGGGCTACTATCTTTACAACTTGAACGAACCTCCGGTAGTGACCGGCCAATCCTACCTCTGGTAGTTGACCAAACCATGGTCATCAATTCATCAGTGGTCCTTTATCCAATCCTGTCAGGATCCTCCATGGGATCCTCCTCAACAACTATCCCTTCTAGGACAACATCCTCAACCGCTAAATCCTCAATATCAACATCATCCGGTCCTGCATTAGGACACTCTATCGGATCCACAATCCGATCTCCAATTAGTAATAAAATATCATCGCGATGTTGCTCCTCAACCTCAGGGTTCGGAGTCCCGCTACCATATACGATAACGAACTACGCTCCTATCACGATATTTATAAGGGTTCCCATAAGGGTTTTAACTGTCAGTACTACGTTAGGTAGCCCGACTATGAACTTGGCAAGAGTTCTTATTATCTTAGTGAACATATTATCTTAACGTCCCATCATCTCTGAGGTTTATAACGCTTAGCTCTGATACCATTTCTGTAACACCCCCAGATCCGGGGTCGGGGATCCGGGTCGTCACGGTCTTTCTTTCCACAATATCACTTCACTTAATTAATAATAAATAACCTTATGCTGTGACCCCACACTAACACACACCACAACCCGTTATAGTCTCAGAGATGAAATTTAAATAAGTACAAGTCTTTGAATCCACAATTTAAAAGTTATTACAACCCAAAATGATTACTTGATAAATTTACAGTTAATTGCCATTATCTGCCACAAGTTATAATTATACATAATTGATTCTCAAAAGTAGATGGTCTGATCTACAATAGATCTACCTCTGCAGCTATAGCAGCTACAACATCAACGGGAAGACGCGGGACGCTTCCCACGCGCTTGCGCTGGGTCTGCTGGAGTCTGGCCATCTTTCCTAACTGTTGTTGTGTGATGAAGAAATAAAGCAAGGGTGAGCAGCAAGCCCACCAAAATAATATGTATAATGATTTACAATATATGAGCCTACTCATAATACTCATGAAAGTCTTGGTCAAAAGAAATGAACCAAGTTTGATATCTTAATGCGATGAAGTCGCAAAATATTCAGTATATATACATATATACTTTTCAAAATATTGGAAGTCCTCTTCCATGCATAATATACACAAAGTCCCAGTGTATAACTGTATAAAAAAATATCGTTGCAAGGTGATCTCATATATCTAACCTTGTCTCAACGTTTTTCTGAAAATCTTTGTCATGCATAAGATAATCATTTACTAGATATAAGTTTAAAAGATGAAGTTACAAGATACTCCAATATACTTATATCTTTTCCAAATACTACTTGAACTACCACTGTTCAAGTTATAATTAGTTTCAAAGTTCATCACCCAGATGAGACTACAAGATAAGACTTGAATAGATTCAATCTTTGAAATATCATTATAAATAACGAAGTTACGAGATACTTCATTAAGTCCTGATATATATATCCATATATATATATATATATCTCATACATTTCCTGAAAATCTCTGTCTTGTAAAGTATGAACAAAGTTATAATATCCAATGAATTTTTTTTTGGAAAGGAAAAGAATTTTGGCATAAACCAAATATCTTGCTGATCAGGCAAAGATACCAATAAGTAACCTTTTCTACTAGTAGATGGATGAATCCCCCACCGGTCATCACCCTGGCCATATAAGGACCTTGTGCTGGACCGCCACCCGGCCTCTTACGCGTTGATGGACTGCCACCCAGCCACTTACACATTGATAGACCGTACCCCGGCCTGTCGCTTATGCCGACTCAATTAGATGGGCTTACTTCCCGAACATTGGGCAAGTAATCAATTCATTCATCAAAACAGCAACCTTGTTGCGAATATAAAATACACCACAGAGCCGGATCCCTTAGATTTTTGAGCGAGTATTCAAGTCCCCTTAAAATGGAAGATCTTGAATTTGGAAACAAGTTTTGGGATCCTCTCTACCTTTTAAATTCATTTTGAAGACTCGAAAACATTTTTAAGAATGTTTGGAGTAATGCTGATTTAATAAAATAAATCAGTCCCAATATGAAAGAAATATCTGAATATTATTATTTAAATAATATTCCCATAAAGAATAATTGAAGTAGAAGTTGGAAAACTTATACTTGAATGAATAGCAATTAATCAAAGATATACTTATACGAAAGTAATATCTTTATTTGAATAATCAAAAATAAGTTTGATTATCGACACCTTATTCTTTAATACAATAAAGAATATTATAAGTAATAAGCTGAGTCATAATACCTCGAATGAATATTATAAATAATATTCATTAAATAAAATAAAGGAGTCGTACATCCTCAAATGAATATCCAATTAATAATCATTAAATAATATAAACTGAGTCATAAGCCCTCGAATGAATATTCAAATCATATTGAAATAATAAAATAAACTGAGTCATAACCCTCGAATGAATTTTCAAATCATATTGAAATAATAAAATAAACTGAGTCATAACCCTCGAATGAATATTCAAATCATATTCAAATAATAAAATAAACTGAGTCATAACCCTCGAATGAATATTCAAAATAGTATTCAATTAATAAAATAAAAGTTATCGAATAAACCTTATTCGATTAATAGTTTGGAAAACTATAACCATATATATATAAAAATATATATTATAACCGGGAACATCGACTCCCGGTTTAGAAATATGTTCACCTTTGGGTCCCCTATACTAAGGGTATACGCAACTACTGCTTATCTCTAGCATAGGTATTATGCAACTATAAGCATCGAAATCAACAGATAGATAACCAGATTACGAAACAGACATGCATATATACCATATCAGCATGCTCTAATATATCGCAAAATTTGCTAATAACAATCATGCACTTATCACAAGATAATGCATATACATATATTTACATCACAACAACAGTTATAACGGGTAGAAAACTTGCCTGAGCGACTTGGGGTGATAAAGGGCTCGGGACGAGTCTGGTAACCTATAAACAACAAGTAAGTTGGAATTAAACCAAAATCACTTGTAAATCTATACTTTAACTAACTTAGACTCTAACGCTTGTTTTGCGCTCACTGATTCGCTTAAATCACTCGGGTACCCTCGGCTCCACCATTTTTAATAATTTAATCTTTACGAGTTTTAAAGCGATTCCTTCGCGAGTGTCTTACCAACTTCCTAAAACACTTACCATAAATGTTTCATACATTAATTAACCCTTTTTGGTCTTTAACCTATGTTTCAAAGTAGGCGAGGGGAAAAGTTTCGTTCGCGAAACGCCGTTACTTGAAACTGTCGTTTCTCCTAAACCGTGCATCGGAATCGAACGAACTACATATCAAAACGAAGCTCGTAACATGAGCTATCTAAACATGGCAGTGGTCATAATCTAGCAGGGGGTTCTCGGGTCCTAATGCTATGCACAAAAACAGTCCAAAGAAAATCGGACGTTACGACGGCTATGTTTACGCGATTTCCAATATTTTAAACCATTCAAACCCATTCCAAATCAACCTCAAATCCAACATACAACCAACATCCATCCTCATCACATCATAACAACCCCAACCAATTCAATTTAATCATTCATAATTATGCCTAAGCTTAACTTTAATCATACTTAAGTTCTTTTCATTAAAACCTCAACATTTACCATTCCATTTCACTACCATTTCAAATCCCAAACTCTAATCACAACAACAAGCTACAATATCATCCTACTAATCAAAATCATCTTGTAATATATAGGAATCTAGGGTTTGGAGATGGTATACCTTCCTTTGAGTGGTGGGAGGAGCTAGGAAGCCTTAAGAAGCTTTGAGAAGTCTTAAGAATGCTTGGATCTTCAAGAAAACAAGAAAAACTTCAAGTTAAAAACTTGAAAACACTATTCATAGTCTTCTTCTTTGATTAAATGGAGAAGATGGAGAAGGAATTGATGGCTTAAACTCATGATATAGCCCTAACTAAGCATGAAGATGATTAGGGAATTAACTCACCAATTTAGGAGGCTTGGATCTTGAGTTTTTGAATTCTTGCCCATTTGCAATAGTAAAAAGCCGAGAGCATGATGAACCATGCCTTGGTTTCTTTTTGATTTTGATGAAAATGATTTTGCTTGGCTTGGTTGGCTTGTTTTTGTGTTTGATTTAGTTAATTACCTTGTTGCCCTTGAATTTGTGTGGTTAAAAAGCCACCACACCTCCTTCCTTCCCATGTCATGCTTGTGTCACCTTGCACATGTCATAATGCTCCCACTTGTCCACACCTTGTGGTTTGATGATGTCACAATCCCTGGCTTCTTGTACAAGCTTGTCTCTTGGTCACTTATTTGTTTTACGGTTCGCTTATCTTTCGTTCTCGTTTATCGTTTGAGGGATCATACCCGGGATCTTATTACTTAGGTTCCCTTAACCTTTCTCAATATATTGTATTCCTTTTATGATCCTCTCTTATAATCCTTTAATTTAAATCCTTTTTATCCTGTTACCTTATACTCAATTCTCTCCGTATCTAGTGGATTTCCGGGAAAAACCAAAGTGTTCGGAATTGGATTCTGACGATCTTTACATACACTTATATACCATATAGAGTACTAATAAAATCTCAGAATATCCATAACAGAACCCCTACATAGTGTGGCATGAAAAGTTTTCTCGTTCAGCAAAAACACTATTCATAAGGGTTTCAAAATTTCTCAAAAATTGGGGTTATTACAATACCAGTAGACTTTTGAGTTGTATTTATAGACTAGCTATGCTGACTAGTGAGTAGGTTATTGTACCCTTTTTGCTTTCACTTCGGAAGCATCTTTACGCTTGTACTACCTAAAACTTTTGATCTATATATATCAGTATCTTTTTCCTTTCCAGCATTGTCATTTACTTTATCACACCTGTTTTACCTTACCTTATCTATTGCACCAGTTATACCCTGTGATACCATGTACCCTGTTTTCCATAACTGTTTATATTCTGTAAAGAAGCATGCAATTTACTTAGTTACAATTGTTTTCAACAAGAGATACCTCTGTTTTACAAAATTTTTCTTTTATACAAAGATTTGATTCAAAAGCTGAATAAGTTGTTTGATTCTTTACAGAAAATGCCTCCCAAAAGAAATACCCGCACCAACACCCAGAATGAAGAAACCAACAATAACAACCAAGATGATACAAATCCAAATGTGAACCCAGGACCCATGGACCCAGCAATAGCCCAGATTCTTCAAATCTTGGCCCAACAAACAGTTCACCTGGCACAACAACAACAAAGACAGACCAACCCCCAGGTAACTTTTAAAACTTTTCAGGCAATAAACCCACCAGAATTCAAGGGTTCCTTAGAGCCAATTGAAGCAAATGTTTGGTTAAAGGAAATAGAGAAGGCATTTGCCTTAGTGAAAGTAAAGGAAGAACAGAAGGTTGAGTTTGCAAGTTACTATCTGAAGAATGAAGCCACCTATTGGTGGGAGATGGTGAAGACATTGGAAGGTACAAATGTTATTACTTGGGAAAGGTTTAAGGAATTGTTTTTAGAAAAGTATTTTCCTCAGTTTGTTCAGGATCAAATGGAGCTGAAGTTTTTAGAATTAAAGCAAAGGAACATGTCGGTAACAGATTATGAGGGTAAGTTTGAGGAATTATCAAGGTACGTATCATCGTATGTGGATACTGACAGGAAGAAAGCTAAAAGATTTCAGCAAGGTTTGAAACCATGGATCAGAGGGAAGGTAGCCATTTTTGAATTGGATACCTATGCAAGAGTAGTACAGAAGGCTATGATCGCAGAGACAGAGAGTGAGATGTTCCAGAAGGAAAAGGAAAGCAAGAAGAGGAAAGTTGAGGGAAGTGAGGGTCAGTCACAAACAGGGAAGTTTCCAAATTTTAAGAAGGGCAAGTTTCAGCCAGGGAGAAATTTTAATTTCAGAAGACAAAATGCAGGAGACGGAGGCCAGAGCAACCGTCCAGTTAATGCAAATCAGCCAAATCAGTTGAGACTAACTTTTCCAGATTGTCAAGTATGTGGAAAGAATCATGGAGGAGTTTGTAATAAGTTGAACGTGATATGTTTCAAATGTAACCAGAAAGGGCACTATTCGAGGGAGTGCCGAAATCAGCCAGCAAGAGAGCCAGCAAATATGGATCAGCCTATCCAGAATCCAGCAGTGAAGGTTCCAGCCATTGGATTTACATGCTTTAAATGTGGGAAGCCAGGACATATGACCAGGGATTGTAAGACACCAGCCCCAATCAGTAATGCATTGAGGATTATGGGATCTACCCCAACAATGAATGAGACTCCAAGGGCTAGAGTTTTTGATATGTCTGTGAAGGATGCTATTCAGGATACGGATGTCGTGGCAGGTACGCTTAATGTGAATTCTTTATGTGCCAAAGTGTTAATGGATTCGGGAGCAACTCGATCATTTGTTTCACAAGACTTTGTTAGTAAGTTAAATTGTCCAGTTGAATGTTTAAATGAAATAATGACTGTGGAATTAGCAAATCAAGAACGTGTAACTGTTAACCAAGTTTGTGGGAATTGTGAGATTGAGATCTATGGTAGTAAATTTTGTGTAGATTTAATGCCATTTAAATTAGGAGAATTTGACGTTATATTAGGGATGGATTGGTTATCTAGGCACGATGCCCAGATAGATTGTCGAAATAAGAAGGTAATGGTGAAAACGCCAGACGAAAGGATAGTAACGTTCAAGGGTCAAAAACAAGTAAAGAAGTTCTTAACGATGATTCAAGCCAAGAAGTTACTACGACAAGGATGTGAGAATTTCGTAGCATATGTGATCGACAGAAGTCAGGAGTCAGCAAAAATTGAAGATATTCCAGTTGTAAATGAATTTCCAGACGTATTTCCCAACGAATTACCAGGACTTCCTCCAGATAGAGAAATTGAATTTGCGATCGACTTAGCACCTAGAACAGAACCAGTATCCAAGGCCCCGTACAGAATGGCGCCTGTTGAGATGAAAGAGCTAGCGAAGCAATTGGAAGAGCTGTTAGAGAAAGGAGTAATCAGACCCAGTGTGTCCCCGTGGGGTGCACCGGTATTATTTGTCAAGAAGAAAGATGGAAGCATGAGACTCTGTATCGACTATAGAGAGCTCAACAAGCTTACAATCAAGAATAAGTATCCGTTACCTAGAATTGATGATTTGTTTGACCAATTGAAGGGAGCCAAGTATTTCTCCAAGATCGATTTAAGATCGGGATATCATCAACTGAAGATCAAGCCGGAAGATATACCAAAGACAGCTTTCAGAACAAGGTATGGACACTACGAGTTTTTAGTGATGTCTTTTGGATTGACCAATGCCCCGACAGCATTTATGGACCTGATGAACAGAATTTTTAAGGAATATATGGATAAGTTTGTTATTGTGTTTATAGACGATATTTTAATCTATTCAAAGACGGAAAAGGATCATGCGGAACATGTGAGAACGGATTTAGAGATTTTGAAGAAAAAGAAGTTATATGCTAAGTTCTCGAAGTGTGAGTTTTGGCTACAAGAAGTTCAATTCTTAGGACACATAGTCAGTAACGAAGGGATCAAAGTGGACCCGGCAAAGATCGAGGCAATTACGAATTGGGAGAGACCAAGAACACCCACCGAGGTAAGAAGTTTCTTGGGATTGGCGGGATATTACCGACGATTCGTTCAGAATTTCTCAAGGATTTCAACACCATTGACAAAGCTTACACGAAAGAATGAAAAGTTTATATGGAACGACAAGTGCGAAGAAAGTTTTCAGGAGTTGAAGCGGAGATTAATCACAGCACCTATTTTATCACTTCCAGACGATCAAGGGAATTTCATAATTTATAGCGATGCTTCTCACAAAGGACTAGGATGTGTTTTAATGCAGCACGAAAAGGTGATTGCGTATGCGTCAAGGCAATTAAAACCACACGAACAGAAGTATCCTACTCATGATTTGAAGCTAGCAACCATAGTTTTTGCTTTGAAGATTTAGAGACATTATTTTTATGGAGAAAAGTGCGAGATTTTCATGGATCACAAAAGCTTAAAGTACATATTCACACAGAAGGAACTTAATATGAGGCAAAGGAGATGGTTAGAGTTGATCAAAGACTATGATTGCTCGATTAATTATCATCCTGGTAAGGCTAACGTTGTGGCAGACGCATTGAGTCGGAAGGAAAGATTGAATATATTATCAGTACCCGAAGATATATATAAGGAATTTCAGAAATTGGAATCGGAAATTGGAGTTTGCAAGTCTGAGAAAGCGAAAGTATACAGTAAGACTTTCCATCCGGAGTTGTTGGAGAAAATAAAGAAGTGTCAGGAAAATGTAATGGATCAAGATAAAAATCGTTTGGTAGGTGAGGAATTATGCACGCAGAAGGATGATCAAGGTATTCTTAGGTTTTCTTCAAGAATTTGGATTCCACCAGTGACGGAGCTGAAGAATGAAATTTTACAAGAGGCACATAGTTCAAGATATTCTATCCATCCAGGGAGTATTAAAACGTACAGAGATTTAAGGAAGAATTATTGGTGGCTAGACATGAAGAAGGAAATTGCAGAATGGGTTAGCAAATGTTATACTTGTCAGAGAGTTAAAGTAGAGCATCAGAGACCAAGTGGATTGTTACAGCCATTGGAGATTCCAGAGTGGAAGTGGGAACATATTACCATGGATTTCATAGTTGGATTACCAAGGACAAGGACTAATCATGATGCCATTTGGGTTATAGTGGATAGACTTACCAAGTCAGCTCATTTTCTGCCTATAAATGAAAGATTTTCGCTTAACAAGTTGGTCCATATGTACCTAAAAGAAATTGTAGTTCGTCATGGAATTCCCGTGTCTATCGTATCTGATCGAGATCCAAGGTTTAATTCAAGATTCTGGAAGAGTTTTCAAGAATGTTTGGGAACAAGATTGAATATGAGTACGGCCTATTACCCGCAGTCGGACGGCCAAAGTGAAAGAACGATCCTGACAATCGAGGACATGTTACGTGTTTGTGCTATTGATTTCAAAGGAAGTTGGGACGAGCATTTACCCCTGGTAGAGTTTGCTTATAACAACAGCTATCACGCCAGCATTGGGATGCCACCCTATGAAGCCCTTTATGGACGCAAATATAGATCTCCAGTATATTGGGACGAAGTAGGAGAACGCAAAATACTTGGACCTGAACTAGTACAGCAGACAAAGGAAATTGTTGAAATTATCCAGAAAAGATTAATAGCCGCACAAGATCGTCAGAGGAAGTATGCAGACCAGTCAAGGAAGAACATGGAATTTGAAGAAGGGAGCTTGGTATTATTGAAAGTATCACCATGGAAAGGACTAACGAGGTTTGGGAAGAAAGGAAAGCTAAACCCAAGATATGTCGGACCTTTTGAGATTTTAAAGTGCGTTGGCAAAGTAGCTTATGAATTGGCGTTACCCCCGCACATGGAGCACATTCACAATGTCTTTCACGTATCAATGATTAAGAAATACAATCCAGACTCCAGGCATGTAATAGAATATGAGCCAATAGAGCTTCAGGCAAATTTGTCATATGTAGAGAGTCCGATAGATCTTCTAGAGGAGCGAGAGAAGGTATTAAGAAATAAAGTGGTAAAGTTAGTAAGAGTATTGTGGAGAAACCCAAAGGTTGAAGAGTCAACCTGGGAGTTAGAAAGTGATATGAGAGAAAAGTACCCTCATTTGTTTTCTTAGGAGATTCTGAGGACAGAATCCTTTTAAGGGGGGAAGGATGTAATATCCGGGATATATCGTGTAATTATTTTTGATATTAAATAATTATTATGTGTGTTCAGTATCTATTCTGTGAGTTAATTGTTAAGTGTTATCTGTACTTGGATATTCAAAAAAATAATATTAATTGAGTATTTTAATTTTTATATGTCCAAAATAAAATATAGATAATTGTCATATCTTCCTAATGATTTTGATGTTGATTTATGGATTTATAAGGATCATATGAAATTTATAAAATCTTTTTCCGAGTATTTAAAATCTATTTTATAAAAACGGGAACCAACCGACGTCAACCGTTGTCACGTTTTTGGAACCCGAAACTCTTCCGAGAACTCCTTCCTAACCTAATTGTAATATTCCGAGCATATTCCATGTTTTGACTTTTTCGATCCGGCGTATGGTTTATTCTGCGCGGGTCCCGGCGCAACATTTTTGATACAATATTCATTTCGGTAAATCAATAAAACCCGTATTTTCGATAAACGGGAGCTTTTTATTAAACTATCCCAATTATCACTTCGTAATACGTGTAACCAGGCGCTAAGACCAAGACCGCAGTACAAATTGTACTAGTTTGGATAATTATCCCGAAAACCGATACCGTTTGGATCAGTTTTTACAAATAAACGTACCGTTTTATATCCGGAATGATCCAACGGGATACTAATTCTCCGTAATTATAAATAGCCTTTTACCATATTTTATTTCGTATCAAAATCATTTGCAGACAGATAAATATATAATTTTACAGAGAAAAATCATATATTCATAAACTATTCCAAGAATCAAACCAACTTTTGAAGGTGTTATTGATCTTTGTTTGAAAAGCTCGAGTACTGGATTTGAAGGTCTTGAGAAGATCTATCAGAATCTGTAATCCATACACCTGCAGAAACAAAGGGTTAATTTCTAAAAATTTATTTATTTTCGAATTTATTTTATTAAAAATATGAATTTTTGTTCGGATGATTGTTTGTATGATTTGATGATTTCATGTTGTAGAGCTTGTTTTCCTGATGATTTTCATATGTCATACGTCTGATTTGGAGTTCAATAACATGCTCAAAAGTGGGTTTAATTTTCGAATTTCAAAATTAGGGTTTATAACTCGTATGAATATTTTCAATTGAAATTTGGGGGTTTTTGATTCAGGGGTTATTAGCTGTTGATTTATAGTGGGTTGTGTTCCTTATAAAATTTGCAATCGATTGGTATATAGCTCGT